>NC_081424.1:5978006-6273006 GCF_949786415.1 Peromyscus eremicus | reverse complement strand
TGTTGGTTATGCTTGCATCTGTAGTTCCTGTTCATTTACCTAGATTTTCCATTTCCAGAATTTCTTTGGTTTGTGCTTTCTTTATTGCCTCATCTTGAACTGTTTCTTTTACCTGTTTGATTGTTTTTTCTTGGCTTTCTTTAAGGGATTTATTGATTTCCTCCAATTTTTTGTTTTTCTTTTCCTTCATTTCTTTAAGGATATTTTTCATTTCCTCTTTAAGGGTCCCTATCATCTTCATAAAGTTATTTTTGAGGTCATTTTCTTCTGTTTCATCTGCATTGGGATGTCCAGGTCTTGTTGTTGTAGGACCACTGGGTTCTGGTGGTGCCACATTACTCCTTATGTTGTTGAGTGTTCTTACACTGCTGTCTACCCATCTGGGTTTGGGGTAGTTATAGGTACAAGTGTTGATTCTTCCTCCAATTGGTGCATGTGGTGTCTGTGCCTCTGGAGGCCAGCCACTCTTCCTCCAACTGGTGCAGGTAGCGCCTGTGCCTCCAGGGTCCTCTGATACTGCTGGGGATGGTGGAGTAGCCTGACAGCAGGTGGCCTGCCTGCTGAATGGCTGCTGGGGATATACTCGCTATCCTTTCTCCTAATGCTGTGTTGTTACATAACATTTCTTGGTATGTTCTAGCAGCAGCCTAGAAACTTGATTGCTTTGGTCACTTTAAGAGGAATTCTTCCTTGTGGAAATTTGACCAGCACAGTAGATCAAACTAACTATAAATGAACACATGGTCATTATACGGTAAGAACTTGGAATAAGGCTTTTTTTATTTTATGATGTTGTGACATTTGCGGTTCTTGCAGGCTGGAGAGACTGTTCCTAACACAGTTAGTTAATTCCCAGAGTGAACAAACAAGTCATATGCAAATACGCCTTTCACATACAAACCGATGAATTCCAAGTCCACATCCCAACCATCTTCTTTACAGGACACATGCATCAAGCCAATTTTTTTCCTTGTTCAAAATCACCCCATTTGCTTTCTTTAGTTCAGGTGAAGCCTCTCTAGACATTCTTGAACCTCTTTGTACATCTTCCACAGGTAGTCAGTCTTTCAGATATCCACATCAGTTTCTAGTACCCTGAGGAAATAACACAAACATAGCCTCAGCTCCAGTGTGTTCCATTGGCCTGACATAACGTCTCTCCAAAGGGCCATGACCCTGAATTATTTTGGAGGGGTCCCTAAAATGTTCTGCAGCAGGAAGGCCATCCTTGCCCAAATTTAAAAAAATTTAAAGTATGTGAAACAGAAGATAAAATATCATGAGGAATAGCCTTTCCTCCTCCTTTATTTCTGAATAATACTTAAGTTGTCAATCAACTCTTTCCACATAGATTCACCCTGAGAGTTATATGCAGTACCTGTGGTGTGGGTTACAGCATAATGTCAAAATTTCTGAAAAGGCTTGGCAGTGTATGCAGCACCATTATCAGTTTTCAATACTTTTCAGGGGCCTAAAATAGCAAAAGCCATGGGTCAAAAGATGATAACCTCTTTTAACTGCTTCTCCTGGTAAACAGAAAAATGAGCAATGAATAAGTATCCACAATGACATGACCATATTTTAACTTCCCAACACTGGGGACATGAATGTGCCACATATGACTTGTCAATAATCCTTTGGGAGTCATGACATAAGTGGGTAGAGGCATGATATTAACTCTTACACGTGAAGGGCATTGCTTAAATATCCAGTGCGGCTGCTCTTGAATTAGTGAAGAACATTTTTATAGGTGCTGAATCATATGGATGAAAGCGTGCATGAGGCTTTCATGCTTCCCTTAGGTTGTTAGATCCTAGGAAAAGAGAGCTCTCAAGGGGAATCTGCCTTGCATTACTTTCAGACAAAGGTCCTAGAAGATTAGACTGTAACCTAATATGGTCAAAATAATCTGGATTTTCTATGTCTACAATTCCTGTTGAATTAATAAATCATGGATAGAGGTGCCTAGGGAAGGGATCCATTCTGTTTCTAGATGTTATACTGCCAGGACTGCGTATTGTGAATCAGAAAATCAGTTCATAGGTTGAGGGTAATGGTGTAAAGCAATGTAAATTATGCATAATTCTATCTGTTGTACAGAAGCACCTGAGTGAGTAAAAATCAATGAAGCGTCTTTAGAAACCAGGGCACCCTACCGTCTCTTGTGGCATCTACAAATACTACATTGCAGAGGGCATCAGCTGAAGCTTGGTACTTTTAGGAAATAAAATAGCATGTTTTGATGCAAAATCAGTAAGCTTGCTGTAAGAAAAGTAATTATCAATTTGAAAAGGATATACAGAAAAAGTCGGTGTTGACTCATCTGAAGTACTCATCAAAAATTCCAGCATTTTTATCATAAGGAATACAAATTTTTGGTGGCTGTTGTCCAAATAGTTGCTCTGTATGAGACCTGGCCAGAATTATCAAGTAACCAGAAGCCAATAGGGAGTGATAACATTGTTTGGGCTGATAGTAAGATGTGTCTCTCATCCCAGAAATATCTTGGTCTCTTGTCCCAGAGCAACACTGTGGAGATGTTGGGAGAAGGGATAATTAACAATGAAGGAACAGCACAGGGATTTCAGACACGCTGAAGCTGAGCATTCCTCCGTACATTTTTCACATGCTGTAATGCTATACACACAGGCTCAGTCCATCTCTAGGAGATAAAGGATTATGATTCCCCTTAAGAACATCAAATGAAGGCTGCAGTTGTGGTGTGGGAATTTTTAACTAGGTCTAACCCAATTCAACTCCCCTAGCAGTTTTTAGAAACCATTTAGAGTTTTTAAGGTGTTTTTCCTGACTTCTACCCTAGATAAAAGATTTGAGCAGTATGTTGAATTTTCTCAGGAGCTATAATCAACCCATAATGGGTTAATCCAATTTTTACTTCAGCAAACAAATCTTCCAGGATTCTGTTATTTTCAGCAGAATGCAGAGTTATCATCCATATAATGTATAATAAAAGCAAGAGGAAACATCTTTTTAGCTCTCTTTAAAGAAGTAGCAACAAATTTACCATGTAGTTGAGGCCCTTGCAGCCAGAGATAACCCTTTAGTATACAAAAACAAAGTGGCAGATGGAGTCATTAATATCTCCTTTCTTTCAATAGAGATGGATGGCAGTCTGGCATGTGGCATTAACATCCTCATATGCCAGTTGCTTGACAATAAGATCCCCTGCCTCTCCTTCTGCCATCAGGTGACTAACCACCTGCAAAAGATGAGAAACAAAATCTTGATATGACTCATCAGGCCTCTGTCTAATTTTAAAAGTTCCTCTGTCTTTCTTCCAAAATCTGGCAACTTACACCATGCTTGCAGGGCCAAAGTATTTATTTGTCTATAAGCCTCAGGAATATATGTAATCTGTCATTGAGCATCACCATACTTCGCCTTCTCCTACTAATATCTCAAAAGTTGTAAGCACATTATTTTGTTGATTTCTAATAGGTTGGCCCTGAAATCTTTCTGAATAGTCAGTCCTCCACAGTAAATATTCACCCCTAGTAAGACAAGCTTTTGCTAAGATTCTCCAGTCAGAAGGAAGAAAAGTTCCCCAGAAATAGAATCAACGAGAGACAATGTAAAAGGAGCAGCTGGCCCATGTTGAGCATATGTCTGCTTAAGATCCTTAAGAGTCTTAAGTAAAATGGGTATATAATTTTTAACTCACTGCCCTGAGTTACTAGGATCAGGTATTTCATTCACTGGGGAAAGAGAGATCCTCCCCTGTCACCTCCCCTCTCCAGAGTCTCTTGCATTAGATACCTATATCATGGTTTAAAAGGGATTAATTCTTCCATCAGGGGTCAAAGAACTTCCTTAATAACCTCAGTAAGAGATGAAGAAGTAAAGCAGTGAAAAGTCTCCATGTTAGCAGGAAATGCACTGGATGGATAGGCATCAGGAGCAGAGGGAATGGAGCAGGACGGGGAAGGGCAGGATCAGCACAAGGCAGGTGACAGCTGACTTCATCACAGAGAAAGTGGACACTATGTCTTCAGGTTCTAACTTTCCTTCTATTCCCAGTCTTTCCACCTTTTCCTGATCACTTTCACTTTTAATTTTAACTGTATCACGTTTATCAATCACTTTTTTGGTTTGTTTTTTTCTTTCCAAAACTGAAAAGCATTCACTAGGAATTTTCTCTGGCTCTCTTGCATCTAATTCTCCCTGAATTACTCTTCCTAGCTGGGACCCAGCTCTGGGATCCAGAGGCCCCTCTTGTGGGAAAGAACGCTGAAGTTTGCTAACGAACTCCAGGAGTTTCATCAGCTGATGGTGTCTCGCTTCAACCCCTTCTGCCCGCAATGAAGTTTGCAAAACTTCTTCAAACCAACGTGGCTCCTTCAACCCTGCCTGTCCCCTTTTTATCTGCAAAGGATTAATCTCCTGCTTTATCATACTTGTGTGTGCACCACTACCAAGAGTTCGCCACCTTAACTTTTTCTTTTTCTTATTCTTCAGTTCCCATAGTACAGGTCTCTGGCATCACTGGTAAGCACCAGCACTCACTTACCAAACCAGTGTAGCCGAAGTTTTCTCCAGTCCTGCCCAGCCCCACAGACCCCGCAACCACTTATAAAATAATCACTCAGAAGCTTATATTAATTAAACTGCTCAGCCATTAGCTCAGGCCTACCATTGTCTAGCTCTTACACTTAAACTCAGCCCATTTTCTGTTAATCTATGTCACCATGTGCTCCATGGCTTTACCTGTTGCCTCTACATGCTGCTCCCTGGATGGCAGGCTGGCGTCTCCTGACTCATCCTTCCTGTTCCCAGAATTCTTTCTCTGCTTGTCCCGCCTATACTTCCTTAGCCAGTCAGCATTTTATTAATGCAGAGCGATATCCACAGTAAACCAGAGTCTCCTGATATGGTCAGTGGAATGAAAGTCAGGCTAGGTGGAGGAGTCTCAGCAAGACTGAGGCTGAGTCAGGTTTATTTCAAGTGACCAGACTTTTTATACACTTATGAAGCAGGATATAGTGGCAGTTGTTAGAATATAATGACAGTTGCAAACTGCTATCATAAAGTTAATGTCTAATACTAATTGCTCTGCCAAGTTTCTAGATGCTTCACTGCCTTATAAGGAAGCACAGAGACGCACAAGTGGCCTGAATGCTCCACTGCCTGTGAGAGTGCCTTGGATTCTCAGGAACTGGAAAGCACACAGTGTCCCAGGAGCCATGAACTCCAACCCAAAAAACCTATGACAAGTGCCTCTCGAGGCAGCTGGACCAGAGCAAACCCATGATTCACTGCAATGAAGTATTCTTATTTGCAGATGCTGATACTCTTCAGTGAAGACCTAAAGACTCCATGAGGAAACTCAAGAACTGGTGAACATGCTTCAGCTAAGTGACAGAATTAAAAACAAAACAAAACAAAACAGTGGCCTACCTGTATACTCGTGACAAACTGGCTGAAAATGAAAGGAAGGAAACAATTCTGTGGTGATATTTATTTGTCCTCTAACAAATAAAGCTTGCCTGAAAATCAGAAGGAGGAACTAGCCACTAGTTAACCGTAGAGGTCTGGAGGTCTATACAGACAGACAGGAAGCGATAGATCTGGGCAGAGAGAGGCAGTGATAAGGCAGGGTGGAGCGAGGAGCTAGCTCACTCTCTTTCGGCAGAGATTTCATAGGGGTAAGAACTGGTGGCTGGCTGCTCTGCCTCTCTGATCTTTCAACTTTTATCCCAATATCTGGATCTGGGTTTTTTTATTAATAAGACCATTTAGCAATTCGTGTGACACAATTCCATTTACAATTGCCTTAAAATAACCCAGTTAAGGATGTAAAGATTTCCACACTGAAAACTTTAAAATGCTGAAAGGACAAATTAAAAAAAAACCCTGGAAGATATGAAGACATCTCATGCTTGTGGATCAGAAGGACAGATAGCAAGAAAACCAAAAGCAATTTACAGGTTCAGTGAATCCTAATTGCCATTCTGCACAGAAATAGAAGACACATCTTAAAATTCATATGGAAGCACAAAAGATCTGATGGCCAAAGCAACCTGAGCAAAAAGAACAGTGATGGTGGCAATACCGACTTGATTTCATGTTATACCACAGAGTCGTAGTAACAGAAGCAGACGTGTAGGTCGATGGAATAGAATAAAAGACCCATATATAAAGCATACACCAACAACCACCTCCACCTGGTCTTTGACAACAATGCCCAAAATACATTAAGGAAGGATGGCCTCTTTGACAAATGTTGCTGGGAAAACAGGATAGCCACATGCAGAAAAATGAAACTGTGTCTCACTTTTGGCAAAAATCGACTCCAAATACATCAAAGACATTAATGCAAGACCTGAAACACAGAAACCTTTAGAGGAAAGGGTAAGAAAACAGTTCAAGATAGAGGAATCAGCAAGGACTCAAGTCACTCAGGAAACTATGGCAACAGGTGACAAACGGGACCTCATAAGATTAAGTCATGGGCCCAGCAAGATGGATCTGTGGCTAAAGAAAGGCACTTGCCACTAGGCATAACAGCCAGAGTTCAATCACTGGGATCCACATGGTGAAGGAGAGAATCAGGGCCGTGATTTGTTCTCTGATCTCCACACGTGTGCTTTGTACTCATTGTATACATACATGTGTACACACACACACACGCACACACACACACACACACGCACACGCACACACACGCACACACACACGCACACGCACACACGCGCACACACACACACACACGCACACACACGCATGTTATTTAATTTTTAAAATATCTTCTGCCCTGCAAAAAAAACCAAACACTTAATTGAGTAGGAAGACAGCCTGAAGAATGGGAAAAGGTGTTTTCTAACTATACATCTGGAATATGATATATAAAAATATAAAACTAAATCATAAACAAGAGCATATACAACACAATTATGATAAAGGAATGAGCAGTTGTTGAAAGATGAATTACAAATGGCCAATAAATATGTAAAAATGCTTATTCACCATCAGAGAAATTTAAATTAAAACTAAATTAAGATTCCATCTTTCCCTGATCAGAACAGAAGTCACTACTAAGACAAAAAAAATTAATTATTTTAAAAGTAGAAACGTAAGAAACTTCCAAACTTCTCTACAAATCCAGCATTATTATAATACTAAAAGGAAGTAAAGACACAACAACAATAAAACTACAGGCCAATGTCCCTGATGAACATAGATCTAAAAGCCTCACTAAAATATTTACAAATTGTGATGATACATTTTTCTGAAAATATCTCTGGGCTTACAACAGAATCATTTAAAACTATGTTAGTTAACCTACTGTCCTACTGTTTACTCAGCCTGCTCAAGTTTTTCCTGCTTTGAAGAGACAGTGTAATCTACCTTACTATTTCTTGAATTTTCCATGAAGTTTTACAAGCTATGCCAAAAGCCTAGGTTTAATTTATGCACTGTTCCATTTCCCTTACCCAGAGTAATGTATTATGTGTGTTGTGGTAATCATTTGCTGAAAGCAGCCAATATGTTGGAAACAATCTTAAATGAAATAAGTATCGCCGGGCGGTGGTGGCACACGCCTTTAATCCCAGCACTCGGGAGGCAGAGGCAGGCGGATCTCCGTGAGTTCGAGGCCATCCTGGACTACCAAGTGAGTTCCAGGAAAGGCGCAAAGCTACACAGAGAAACCCTGTCTCGAAAAACCAAAAAAAAAAAAAAAAAAAAGACAAAAAAAAAAGAAATAAGTATCCGCATAAATATTGGAAGCAATGTGAGTATAAAGGTTGATAGCATCTGTTTGCTGTTTTGAGTGATGTTCTGGGTCAGCTGGGTAAGTAAAGTAACTGCTTCCCTTGAAATACTGTGTTAAAGATCACTATGAAAAAGTATCCCCAATATCTCACCCATGCCACGCTTCGTTAGGGACACAGAAACACACAGGCAGGGATTCAGACTCACACACAGGCAGACACAGGCACAGCCAACACAGGCACAATACATCAGACAGACTCAGGGACAGACAGATTAGACACAGACAAACAACCACAGACCAGTAACCACAGGGTGGAAACAGACAAATGACACAGGGAGATGACTGGAGAATTCGAATTTGGGCTTGCTCTTGATCAAACAAATCCAAGAGGAAGTCCGTGTTTCTTTAAAAGCAACATTTGCTGCAGCAACCCCAATACTGACACATAGCAAAATGATCATCCACCATGATCAAGTTGACTTTATCCTGTAAATGCAAAATGGTTCAATATATGCATAAAAATATAATAGATCATATAAATGAGTTTAAAGACAAAAATCACATGATCATCTCAAGATGTGCAGAAAAGACTTTGACAAAATCCAACACGTCTTCATGATGAAAGTCCTAGAGAGAGTAAGACTGGAGGGAACACACCTCAACACAACAAAGGCTATGTATGATAAAAAACCACAACTAATATGATTCTAAATGGAGAAAAACTCAAAGTCATCCCATTGAAATCAGGAACCAAACAGTGCTTTCCACTATCCCCACTCCTGTTCAATATAGTGTTTGAAACCCCAGCTAAACCACTAAGGCAAGGGAAGAAAAGGGAAAGACACAAATAAGAAAGGAAGTCAAGTTACACCTATTTGTAGATGATACAATACTATATATAAGAGATAAGAGATCCCCAAACTTCTACCAGAAAATGTCTAGAAACAACAATTTCAGCAAAGTAGCAGCATACAAAATCAACTTAGAAAGATCAGTAACTTTTCTATTCACCAACAATAAACATGCTGAGAAAGAGACCATGGATACATTTCCATGTACATCACATAAAATAAAGTAATAACTAAGGAGGTAAAGACATCCACAATGATAACTGTAAGTCTCTGAAGAAGTAGATTGTGGAAGGAACTAAAATGAAAGGATGTACCATGCTCATGGACTCATAGACTTAATTGTGAAAAAGAAAACAGTCTCTTAAAACGTTTTTGCAGATTCAATGCAATATCAATCAAAATATTCATTTCATTATTCATAGAAAAGATCCTATAATTCATATTGAACCACAAAAGACCTCAGATCAGAGGTTTTCAACCTTCCTAATATTGCAAGCCTTTAATATGGTTCCTCATGTTGTGGTGACCTCCCCATAAAATTATCTCATTGATACTTCATAACTGTAATGTTGCTATCATTATGAATCAAAATGTAAATATCTGATATGTAGAATATCTGATATACCACCCTCCAAAGGGGCCATGGCCCACAGGTTGAGAAGCACTGCTCTAGAGAGTCAAAACAATCCAGAGCACAAAGAACAACGATGAAGGGATTACCATGCCAAGTTTCAAGTTATATTAGAGAGCAATAGTAATAAAAACAAGATGGCAGTGGCACAAAAACAGGTGTGCAGGCCAATGGAACAAAATATAAGACCTAACACAACTCCACGTATCTATAGCCATCTGATACTCAACAACTGTGTCAAAAACCAGACACCAGAGAAAAGACAACATCTTCAACAAACGGTCCTGGGAAGACTGGATGTTCACAATGAATTTAGACCTGTATCAATCATCCTACACAAAAACTAACTCCAAATGGATCAAAGACCTCAATCTGAAACCTGAAACCGCTAGAAGAAACTCACACCAGTGTAAATATTGCAGCTCAGATGGAAAGGTATCCTCGCAGTCAGAAGCCAAGGAATACCACAAAGTTACTGAAAGTGTAGCAGCTTACAGCTCTGCTCCAGGGAAAGGTTCCCAATGCAAATGTAACACCTCTGCTCAGGCAAGGTAGGGCTTTTCCAGAAAAGTTGTTACAGCTCTGTTCTGCTAGGGGAAAGCTTCCCCCAGAGAAAGTGTTACAGTTCTGCTCTGGTCTAGTGAAAGATGTTACAGCTGGGCTCTGCTCAGGTGAAAGTGTCACACCACACAACCAACCTCACTCAAGTAATTTATTGGGAAGGAAGAATCCAGGAGGGTGGCTGCCTCTAGGGTGAGAAGCGGCAGAGAACTGAACAGGGTACAGAGCTTATATAGAGTTTCTGGGTGCTGGGGAGCTTTGGGGGTTGGCTTGGGATTGGTGGGGTTTTGTGGCCTGATTCTGGGGCAAGTTCAGAGATTGGTGGCATGTTTAGCTCAGGGACCTCAGGGATTGGTGATATTTTAAGCTCAGGGACCTCAGAGATTGGTGGATTTTGAGCTCAGGGACCTCAGGGATTGGTGGGATTCTGCAGACTGATTCTGGAGGAAGCTCAGTGATTGGTGGGATTTCAAGCCCTGGTCGTGGGGTCAAGTCAGGGTTAGGGTGTTTTTCCTTGGCCCAGGTCTCAGGTCTAGTCAAGGTCAGGGTGTTTTTCCTTTGCCCTTTTCAATCTACACACAGAACTCTGTAAGAGATAGATATGTAAGAAAGGATTTTCTGAACAGAACTCCATTTGCCCAAGAATTAAGGTCAACATTTGACAAATGGAACTTCATGAAACTAAAAGGCTTCTGCACAGCTAAGAAAGCATTCAATTGAGACTAAGTAAAGAGGAAACCCACAGAGTAGAAGAGAATCTTGGTACCTACACATCTAATAAAGAGTTAATATCCAGAATATATGAAAATATTTAAAAAAACAGAGTCAAGAAAGAAATGACCCAATTCAAAATGGGTTATGCATCTGAATGTAGGATTCTCAAAAGAAGACATAAAAGTGGCTAGGAAATGTCTCAAAAAGTGCTCATCATCCTTAGTAATTAGAGAAATGTGTATTAATACAACTTTGAGATTTCATCTCACCCTAGTCATAATGGTAATACCAACAAAACAACTGATAACAAATGCTGGTGAAGTCGTGGGAAAGCACGTGAACCCTGGGTCACTGTTAGTAGGATTACAAACTTTCATATAGCCTGAAGTAACTATAGGAACCAGGAAAGTAAAAAGGGACTGTGGTGGTAGTCTAGAAAGGGGAATATCAGAATACAGGAAAAACGGGGAGAGGAACTATGGTAGTTTGAATAAAAATAGTCCTCATAGGCTCATAAATTTGAATGACACTACTTGAGATAAATAAGGGGGTGCAGACTTGATAAAGTAGGGGTGACTTTGTGGAGGAAGTGTGTCACTGGGAGAGGGCACTGAGGTTTCCAAAGTCCAAGCCAAGCCCTGTGTCTCTCTTTTCTTACTGCCTGTGAATCCAAATCTCAGCTATTTCTCCAGCACCATATCTGCCTGCATGCTGTCATGCTTCCCACCATGATAACAGACAAACTCCCTGAAACTGTAAGCAAGCCCCAATTAAATGTTTTCTCTTATAAGAGTTGCCTTGGTTATGGTGCCCCTTCACAGCAATAGAATACTGACTAGGACTTTAATTCTTGAGTGGGCATGGAGGACAATACAAAAGGAGAGGGAAAGAGGAGGGATGAATAAAACTAAGAATCCTTGAAAATTTTCAATACAGGGTATAATTTTATATTTGTCTAAAATTACATATAATTCATGCAAGTGTAAATGTGTATGTACATAAGGTGATGGTAAAACTAAGAGAAGAAAGCTATCAATATTCTTACCCAACTATGATACCTATGAACCACAATAATGACCAGGATGGTAAGATAGCCCTGTGGTGTCCAACAGCAGAGGAATGGGTAAAGGAAATGTATAGATACACAATAGAATTTATTTCAGAGTGGAAAGAGTAAAGTTAGGTCATTTGTAGGAAAATGGATGGAACTAGAGATAATCATATTAAGTGAACTAGACAATCTCAGAAAGACAGATTCTGTAGTTTTTCTCATTTGAAGTTCCTATATTTTATAAAAACATATAAAATCACATATGCATATGTGACATGAAAATAGAAATCAAACTCCCCAGGGAATGAAGGGGACTAAGAGAGAGGGTTAAGGAAGGATAGGGCAGTAAGATATAGTCAACATACAACACACACATGTAGGAAAACTTAAGAATATAAATAAATAACCTTTTTTGCCTATACACACAGTAGCATTTCTTCCTTATTCATGGTTTCACTTCATATGATTGCAGTCATTTTAGACCACAGTTAACAGTTTAATATTAACTGGAAAATTCTATAAGCTGAAATTTCATAAATTTTCAATTGCTCACTGCTAGGAAGGCTACCAAAATGGTAATAAATGACTAATGAATAGGGAACATACAGCGTGTCTGTGCTGGGCAAAGGTTCTATTCAGGTCCTGGTTGAGGCCACATGAGATTTCTTCATGACACTCAGAATTATTGCTTCCCAGGGTCAATGGAACAGGCCAGCAGCAGTCCCTCATGTCAGGATGCCTCACGCTATGTAAGCCTTGTGCCATCACAAGAAGGGTAAGTATGGAACAATAAGATATTCTGAGAGAGAAAGACCACATACCTTTTGTTGCAGTATAATTTTAATTATGTTCTTAATTAACATTTTGCTATCAGTTTCTTCCTGTCATACCATACAGAGGTATATACAGGAAAAGAAAACATATGTAGGGCTAGATGCTGCACATGTGCACACACTGTAAGAAATGTTTTCAAGCAGTAGCATTGCCTCTAACCTGGTGTTTTTAATCCCACTTGTTTTGGATTTGCTTTGCCTGGGAGCTGATATTTTGATCCTTGGTAAGCTGCACTGCGTGAGAGCTCTCTACTGAAGAGCTGAGTTGTGGGAGCCCTTTGAACCCCTGGAGCAGAGTTTGTGAGGCTCTGGGGCAGCATCTGCCAAAGAGGAGCAAAGGAGAGGCATAGGTGAGCCCTAAGGAGGCTTCTCTGCCTTTTATAATTAGCAGTTTGCTTCGGTGCCACAACTCAGCATAAGACAAACCACAGAGGAGACAGCAGCCTGGACTGAGAATTGCTAGCGAATGTGCTTGCAGCTATGAACACTTCTCAGTTATGATCTCTGAAAATTCTGTTTTCCAACATCACCTTCATGTTCCACTGTTTCTTCTAAAGCTGTCTTGCCATAAAGCAAACTTTATCTACAAAACTAAGATTTTTAAAATATTATAATATTGCATAAAAGACATCTGAATCATTTTCTCAATTAATATATTTGAACAAATCCCTCCTCAACATGAGAATAAAAACTTTAATCATGTTAATATATATTTGTATATGTGTGTTCATGTGTCAGTGTGTGTGTATGTGTGTGTGTGTGTGTGTGTGTGTGTTCATGTGGAAGCCAGAGGTCAATAGATCATCTCCTCAGTCATTGTGTACCTTATTATTTATTTAATTTTTTTGACCCAGGGTCTTTCACTGAAGCTGGAGCTCACTGATTGCTCACTGATTGGCTAGACAGGCTGGCCAGGGAGCTCCAGAGATCTATCTCTGTTGCCCAGGGACAGAGGTTACAAGCGTGTATGGCTATTCCTAGCTTTTAAGTGGGTCTAAAGATCCAAACTCAGAGCCAGGCAGTGGTGGCACACGCCTTTAATCCCAGCACTCGGGAGGCAGAGCCAGGCAGATCTCTCTGAGTTCAAGGCCAGTCTGGTTTACAGAGCGAGATCCAGGACAGGCACCAAAACTACACAGAGAAATCCTGTCTCAAAAAAACAAAAAAAGAAAAAAGATCCAAACTCAGGCCCTCATGCTTGTGAGACTGGCATTATATCGACTGAGCCATATCTCCAACCCAATAGTATCTGTTTTTGTAACATATATTTGAAAAACCCCTTTTATAGACCTCTAAATTCAGCTGTATAAAAACCCTTCAAGGCAGGCAAAGCTGATGCTAATACAGTCAAAAATCAGGCAGGACAGTGAGATCTCAGCAGTAGCTAGAAAATAGCAAAAAGCTTGTGGCCCTGGGACAGAGAAGAGGGACTAACATCAGGAGGAGATGCAGTAAGTGGTGTTTTGTTACTGGTTTTTATCTTATTCTTTTGGCTCTTTGCTCTTTTGGGGGCCCACCACCCAGATCCTAAATAAATCACACATGGTGTCTTATTCTTACTTATAAATGCCTGACCTTAGCTTGGCTTGTTTCTAGCCAGCTTTTCTTAACTTAAAATGTCTCATCTACCTTTGCCTCTGGGCTTTTCTTTTAACTTTCTCTATTTCTGTAATCCTTTCTTTACTTCTTACTCCATGCCTTGTTGTGTAGCTAGGTGGCTGGTCCCTGGAGTCCTCCTTCTCTCACTCCTCCTAGATTTCTCCTCTTTATTCTCTCTGCCTGCTAGCCTCACCTATCCTTTCTCCTGCCTTGCTGTTGGCCATCCAGCTCTTTATTAGAACAATCAGATGTTTTAGACAGGCAAAGTAGCACAGCTTCACAGAATTAAACAAATGCAAAATAAAAGAATCTTTGTATCAATAAACAAATATTCCACCTCATAAACAAATGTAACACATCTTAAAATAATATTCTACAACATTTTCCCCTTTTGTCTAAAAATGAAAGGTTTTAACTTTAACATAGTAAAACTACATACAACAAAAAACAGTTACCAAGTAAGAATTGTATTTACAATATTCAGTCCATTTGTATTTAGCAAATTCAGAGAAAACACTCCACTATACATCCCATCTTAGTGACTCCAAAGTTTTATACCTAATTTTACTTCTTTCATAACTAAAGAAAAATACAACTATAACTATTTAGTCTTCAACTCCATCCAAGACCCCAGAAGGATATTATATTACTTGAGTAAACAGGAAGTACATTGCAAGCAACTTCTAAGACTCTAGAAATGACAGAGACATCTGACTGCCTGGACAGTCACCCAAAGTTCCTCTGTGATATTGGAGCATCCATCTTCAGCCTATAGGCCTAGAGTATCTGGCAGACTTTTTTTATGAAGCAGCAGTTTTGAAGGACTGTCCTGTCTTGTTTTGTTAAAGTTCATCAGCTGCTTTCATCTGTAGCCTGCAGAATGTCTGGCAGACTCTTCCTTCATGAAGCAGAAACACTGAAGGACAATCCTACCTTATTTTGGAAAAGTTCAGCAGTCACATTCCTGTGGGTCCTGCATGTCCAATTTATACGGCATACTGTCAAGCAGTCAAGGCAAAAGCAGTTTCTTGCCCAACTGGCTAACTTTACCACAATGACAGCAAATTCCTATGGAATTTCTTCAATGTTCATTATCCTTTTATGAAGTAAATTGGTACTTCCAGAAGCAGATGTGTCTCATTGTCATGAAAAGCCCTAAGCTAATAAAACATTTTAAATGTCATATTCTGTAGGTCTTTGAAGTGTTTGAAAATCATTTATCTATCTAAAATATACCTCTATATGATCTTGAAACCATACCTAACAGATCTACAAATTTGATTGTTATAGATGACTAGCTACTAACCTGTTTCTTGATTGTCCTAGATAGTTTATAATAATAGTTTTAAAAAACTAGAATTTTACTTTGCATTTTTAAATGAACTGCATGGGTACAATACCTTAAAAAAGAGTAGAAACATATATACAGTATAACAACAAAACTTTAAAGTTGTATAAATATGCTATATTCTCCTAAATTATAACAAACATCCATAACCTACCAAATAACTGAAGACCAGCAACACTCTGCCCCCAACTCTTGGGAATATGGGCATGATTTTCTTCAAACTGCTTCCTATTGTCTGTGGGCAAAGCATCTTTAGAGGTCCCTAAGAAAAATTGAGATAACAGCCAAGTCCTGGGAAGACCAGCTGAAACCTTTCTTGACATTTATCACCTGTCAAGATTCAAGAAGTCTCCCCTGATCAAACCTAACCCATATTAACCTGGAATGAATCCACAGTCTCTTGTTTCCTATGGAAAGAAAAGCAAAATCTCTTCTCCAAAACATATTGACTTCCATTTGACAAATACATTTTTTGACTTTTTAAAATTTAAGATAGCCCTAAAGTATCTAGATTGGTTCAAATTTGTAGTCCCATTCACAATCCCATGTCTCCTAGCAGCTGTCTTTTGCTTATTACCATTCAAATAATTCTAAATCAACACAATACAGGATCCAGACTCCCTGTGTATTTCCCATCTTTATGTAGATTTTTTTATATTATTTTTACTGTCTCTTTAAAGGCTTTATTTTATTTTTTAAACTACTTTTTCTTTCTATAACTGCTTATACCCATTTTCTTCTCTTTCTTAAGCCTATGTGCATTGTAAAATACACTGGAACCTATTTACACGTGTTTTTTCATTTGAACCTCTTTTACTGCATAATATTTAGCTTTTGTTTTGTTTTGTTTTTTTACCACACTAAACTTTAAACTGCTAAGCTACACCTGGATCCTCTGCATGTCTCTCAGCTGACTCTGCCTGCTCTTGGGGTGTGAAAGCCTAAAGCTCGGGCTGGGTTGGAGGTGCATGACCGAAAATTGCATTCAACCTTTCTAGCTATGGAAGATGGTACCTGTGCTGCCACAGGTGGTTTTTACCTATGCAGTTTCTATTTAGCAGGGCCTCTGAACAGCAGCACCTCTTAAAGGAACCTTGTCCTTTTTTTCCAGCTCTCTCAGGCCCTACATGGAAATATGAGAGCCCACAATGGCACGCCAAAATGTAGTTGGTTGTTTTTACTCTTTTCTCTTCGGGGTCCTGCCATCCAGCTCCCAAATAAATCACACATGGGGTCTTATTATTACTTATAAATGCCCAGTCTAAGCTTGGCTTTTTTCTAGCAAGTTTTTGTTTACTTAAATTATCCCATCTACCTTTTGCCTCTGAGCTTTTATTTTTTCTATTTCTGTATTGTTGTATGATATTTTGATTGTGTTCTGACAAATAAAGCTTGCTTGGAGTCAGAGAGCAGAGCTAGCCACTGGCCAACCAAAATTAACCACAGAGATTTTGGAGGACCATAGACAAATAGGGAAGGAAATAGTAAAGAGGGATGGAGAGGGATCTTGGCCCTTTTGGAGGAAGGAATTGTGTAGGGAGGAGAGGACTGATGGTTTCCCTGACCCTTCAGGTTCTTACCCCAACATCTGACTCCTGAATTTTTATTGATAAAGAATAATAAGAATAATGCCTCATCTGGTGTCCAAATGTTGAGGCATGAAAGCAGGAGACAGCCACTCACCCCTGGCATTGCAGTAGCTGTGGGCAGCTGCTGCTGGTAGCCATGGCCACAGTCACCAGAGTCAGCAGATTTTTCCTCTCTTGCCTCAAGCCCTCTGAACGAGTCTGGAAATTTCCAGTTGCAGCCTTTCTACAACAGTCTCTACAGGCCCCAAACTCCACAGGCACCTGAGCTCCAAATGCTGCCAGAGTCAGCAGCCCACTATCAGCCAGCTCTGCCTTTAGGCAGCTCTATGCTCTCACTTCCCGCCTGTCACATATGCTGCTTCTACATGTTTCCCTGTGTCTGCCCTTCAGACAACTGTCTCCTTGGCTCCTTTTCCAGTGGGTTGTGGGCTTCCCTTGGACCTTTTCCTCAAGCTGCTGCCACATTAGGTCAGCTGCCCCAACACCTGCTCTGGCTTCTATTGTTGTTGCAACTGCCACATACTAATGTGCGAGCAGCCGCAGCTGCCCTCAGTCAGGTTGTGTGTACCAACTGTGTTCTCTGCCCAGGCATGCTACACAGCTTCAGCTAGCCTCACACTCCACTGTTGTCATCAGCAGATCTGGTGAGACACCCAGGAATTTTTAAAAGGGGGAATTAGTTAAATTTTTTAAAAAGAAGAGGTTTTTTTCTCACATTAAAAATGGAAAACATTACAATGCATGGAGATAGGTCTCTGTATAGTTCCACAATGGATGGTTTGAAAAGGAACAATTAAATAAAGTGATAATCAACTTAGCTGGGATTGACATAATGTCATTTATCATTTTGGTAATTCTTATTTTTATCCCTAAAAAGTTGTTTGATATCAGTGCCAAATATGAAAAATTGACTGATAAGATAAAATACTTAGAAAGACAGACTAATGGAACTAAGAAAAATGTTCACACACAGACAGAAATACTGACTAATGGAACTAAGAAGAATATTCATTCACAGACAGAGGAGTTCAGAGCAGAAGTTACTACACCATGACATTATAAACGGAAGGGAAAAGGCCCAAGGTTATTAGAAACCAACCTTAATTTATCCAGTTATTATTCAAGAACAACCACTAGATTATTGGCATCCCTGAGACTATTCAAAAGTTAACTGGGAACCTATAGAAATGTTAGATTTGAAGAGATTTAAGGAAGCAATAGTTTCATATGGTATTAATTCACCTTTTGTGAAGCAGATGTTAAATGTGTGGGCCTCTCAAAACAGAGTTATTACACAAGACTGGAAAGATTTAGTTACAGCAGTATTGGAATCTGGTCCTCGAACAGCAAGGTCGGGTTAGAGGTTATAAGATTTCCCAAGATCAAGTCCTTGATGAGGGCTACTACGCTGATGTGGAAAGATGGGTTGCATTTGATGATCACATCTTGTCCCTATGCTGTACAACAGCTTTGAATGCTTGCGACAGTACTAAAGAGTCAGGAAAGAGAACTGAGCCATTTACTAAAATTATACAATACAAAGCCCAAAAGAAGCCTTCACTGATTTTTTTACAAAGATTGACTTCAGCTATAAATAGAATGATATCAGATCCAGAAGTTAGAAGAATATTAATTGAATCTTTGGCTTTTGAAAATGCTAATTCAGAATATAAAAGGGAGATCAGGCCTTTAAGGGAAAGATCTAAAGTGATATCCCACAAAGGTTTATTATTAATTTATTAGTGGGGTATAATGGGGATACAGACTCATGGGTACAGGACTAGATTGACGCTGCCTCTGATTCAGCTGCCAAGTCCTGCCATTCTGCCTGGGGGAGATGGGGACCAACCACAAGCCACTTTTTGCTGCTTGCTCTGGCTTTGAGCACATAAGAGAGCACATGACCCCTCTTCCTCTGCTTTTAAGTGATCGTGTATGCAGACAAGGCCATGCCCTAGGGCTTTCTGCCCCAAAGCCATTGGCTGAATGGAATGAATTCCCACAACAAATATCAGCACCCATAGATGAATGGATTAGAAATATTGCTGATATTGGATCTCATGCTTATGATGATACTTGGAGAGGAGAAGTGACTTCTAAAACTTTTAAGAAAAATTAAAAGGGTAGATGTCTTAATTGTGTAAGCCAGGTCATTTGAAAAGGGACTGCAGGAAAGGTGTTGCTAGGAACAATGTTTTTTTTCTAGAGAGAATCCAAACAGAAGGCCCCAGCCTTCTGGAATATACAGAAGGTGCAACAAAGGCTGACATTGGACTAATGAATGCAGATCAACGCGGAACACACAAGGTAACCATTTGCCATTGGGAAACACCATAAGAGGCCTCTCACAGGCCTCCATATCAAATTTCATTCAATCATTCCCTATCAACATTAGGGAAACTCCTCCACAAAGCAACTAAAAGACTTAATGCCTGTTATGGAATAAAAACCATACTGCTCTGGATGACGGAACAGCTTTAGAGGATAAAACAAATTTTGGGGAGAAACCATAAAGCCAATATTTTGGCAAACTTCTATGAAATATCAAAGACCAAAGTTAAAAATATGAATAAATGTCATTGTAATTGAGGGTCATGTAGACATGGGCAGATGTTAACAATAATTGCATCAAGATCTTAGCATCTAAATTGGCCTCTTCAGGAGGTAAATGTTCAGCTTTTAGGGATTGGAACTTTATGTCAAGTAAAGCAAAGCACAAGATGGGCCAAATGTAAAGGGCTGGAAGGACAGAGAGGAAATTAAAGCCATATGTGGCAATATAGCAACGAATTTATGGGGATCCAATTTGTTACAGTGATGGGATACCCATATTAACATTCCTCCAATCTCAGAAACAAACCATAAACTAACGTACATTTCTGGGAAAAATATTAAAAGATATTATAAAGAACAGTCACTGACCTTTTAGGTTGCACATAAACAGGGGACAACAGCTGCTGATGTTTCAAAGGCACCAACAGCCCTACCTTTAAAATGGTTAACTGAAAAAACTGTCTGGGTGGAACAATGGCCTTTGACATCAGAAAAATTACAGGCCTTAGAACAGTTGGTACAGGAGCAGTTAAATGCTCAACCTATTGAAGAATTGACCAGTCCTTGGAATTCTCCTGTATTTGTTATTAAAAAGAAATCTGGAAAATGGAAAACAGATCTAAGAGATATTAATAAGGTGATTCAGCCAATGGGCTCTTTACAGCCTGTAATTCCTCTGCCTTCTCTATTACCTAAAGGATAGCCTAGTACAGTGATTGATTTAAAAGATTGCTCTTTACTATACCTTTGCAAGAACAGGATAGAAAAAAATTTGTCTTCACAGTGCCTAATTTTAATAATTCCAGCTGTTAAAAGCTATCAATGGAAGGTCTTTCCACAGGAATGTTAAATAGCTCTACCTTATGTCAATAGTTTGTACAACAGCCATTGAAAATAATTCATAGTAAGTTTCCTCAATCTATAGTTTACCATTATATGAATGATATCTTACTAGCTGATTCAAGTGCAGATGCCTTAAAGAAAAGGTTTGAAGAAGTAAAGAAAATTTTGACTTGTTGGGGATTACAAATTGCTTCTGAATAAAATACAAAGAGAAGATTCTATTAATTACCTAGGATATAAGATAGGTTTACAAAAAAATTCAACCACAGAAAGTACAAATCAGGAGAAGTCAATTACAAACTCTTAATGGTTTTCAAAAATTGCTGGGAGATATTAACTGGCTATGGCCTGAAGTTGAATTAACAACTCAAGAATTAAGTAATTTATTTCAAACCTTACAAGGTGATAAGGCCTTAAATAGTCCAAGAAAATTATCAGCTGAGGCTGAAGGAATTGGCTTTGGTAGAAAAGAAATTACAGGATGCACATGTGGATCTTTTGGATCCAGAGCTTGATTATATTCTGATATTTTACCTTCTATGCATTCTCCTACAGGAATTCTAATACAGGGAAAAGATAGTGTCTTAGAATGGATACTTTTACCACATAAACAGAGTGAAAATTAAAGACCTGTGTAGAAAATATTTCTGAGTTTATTATGAAAGGAAAATTAAGACTTTGTCAGTTAGCAGAAATAGACACAGCAGAAACTGTGATACCTTTTACTAATGCTGAAATTTCCTTTTTATGCACAGAAAATGAACATTGGCAAAGAGCTTGCAGTAATTTTTTTGGAGAGATTAACAACAAATATCCCCAAAAACAAGATACTTCAGTTTATAAAGAAAACTACTTATACCCTTCTTCACATTGTATGGGAACACCAATTTTTGAAGCCCATACATTCTATACTGATGCAAACAAATCAGGAAAGTGAAGTTATAAGTCAGGAAATTTAAGTAATGTGGCTCAAAGCCCTTATGATTCTGTTCAAAAGTTAAAATTATATGCTATTCTCATGGTATTAATGGATTTTACAGAACCTCTTAATATAGTTACTGAATCTCAATATGCCAAAAGAGTTGTTTTACATATTGAAACTGCTCAACTTATTTCAAAAGATTCAGAATTAACTTTATTATTTATTCAATTATAGGAAATAATCAGAAATATAAATCATCCCTTGTATATAACACATATCAGATCCCATATAGGTCTGCAAGGCCCTCTAACATGGTAGTAATGAAATTGATCAGCTATTGGTAGGAAATGTATTAGAAGCCTCAGAATTTCATAAGAAGCACCACATTAATAGCAAGGGTTTGAAAAAAGATTTTTCCGTCACTCGGCAACATGCCAAGGAAATTATAAGGAAATGTCCTACTTGTTCTTTGTATAACCAAACTCAACTACCTGCAGGAAGTATCTCAAAGGGTAATCAAAGAAATAAAATTTGGCAAATAGATATGTTTCATTTTATAGAGTTTGGAAAATTAAAATACGTATACAATACCATAGATACATATTCAGGATTTCAATGGGCAACTGTATTGAGTTCTGAAAATGCTGATTATGTAATTACACATTTATTAGAAGTTATCACCATCATGGGTATACCTGTACAAATTAAGATTGATGATGCTCCAGCATACATTTCTAGTAAAATGAAACAGGTTTTTTGCATATTACAACATAAAGCATTTTACAGGTATACCACACAATCCTATAGGGCAAACACTTATAGAACTATCTAATTGCACTCTAAAAGTATGGTTAATAAACAGAAATGGGTAATAAAGACACCCAGAGACAGATTGCACAGTGCTTTATTAACTTTAAATTTTCTAAATGCTAATGAGAAAGGAACGACAGCTGTGGAGAGACATTGGATAATAGAAAAAACTACAGAGTTGAATCAGCCTATATACTTTAAAGATGTGCTAACCTCAGAATGGAAAATAGGATATGTTTACACTGGGGAAGAGGTTTTACTTTGTTTCCACAGGAGAAGAAAAACTATGGATACTATCAAAATTGATAAAGACTAGATTTGAACAGGAGAGTTTTTAATTAGAAGAGTCAAAAGTTCATCAACCAGCATGACCATTCAATCTAAATTAACTTAAAAGACTAACAAATGTTTTTCATTTGATCAGATATAACTTGACAAAAGGGAAACTCTCCAAATTTGGATTGGGGCAGGTTTTTTTTTTCTTTTCAGGAGAATGAAGGCATCCAACTAAGTAATCTAATGGCCACTGGACAAATGAGACATGTAGTGGATATCTGTTCTGTCTATGACCTTGAAGCACAGCCCCTAGAGATGTAGCAGGTAACTGTTCTACCTACCTATAACCTTGAAGTACCTGTCCCTGTGGCATGGCCTCAGGGCTACCCTGAAGACCTGAGATGCACATATGCTGGTCTCTTCTCTCCCTCATGGGCTTGGATGGCAGACTGACTCAGAAAAGTGTGGGACAGTACCTCAGCATTCCAGGACCCATTGATGATTCTCCTATTCTGTTTTAGTGAGTTTTCTTTCCTAATAAATTACTTTTGCCCTTTAAGCAGACTCCCATGAATTTATCACAATAGAGACATCTGAAGAAAAAGGATGAATCATCCATAGAAAATGTCCCAAGAAAAAGAGTAAATTGATTTCATAAATCTTCCCAGTTGTTTGCTTATGCTGTTCTCTATAGACATATAATGCAACTGGTCTTTTTGTAGTCCCAGTTCAATTAAAAATTAAAGCTGGCTTTGGAGTTGGATTATAGCTCTCTCCTTCTCTAAACCCAAGCATCCTTGTTAAAGGAAAATCCCAAATCTCTGTATCATGTCAGAAGAGTCACCTGATATGGGTCAGAAGAAAAACCCAAATTAAGGGACTCTTCTATTGCCACTAATCTCATAATTCTTTGATTATTTATTTTAACTCTTTAAAACTTTTCTTAAGGTATAAATATTATCTTAAAATGTATAAGATATATATATATATATATATATATATATATATATAAACTTTTTGTCATGATATTAATGGTCATATAGAGCACTAATTAATTCTAGAAAAAAGCATCCTCTAGCTTCCTGGGCATTATTTCTCATTTGAGTCTCTATCAGGTAATTAAGAATTAAGTTTTCTGAATGTACTTCACAAGTTGTGATCCTTTAATCACTTTGAGATCTGCTATATATGACATTTAAAATGTTTAAGTTTTTGCAGTGAACCATGACCATTCCTAACAGTGACCTTTGAAGTCTCCAAAAAGATGATGGGGCCTCACAATGACGATTCCACAAAGCCAACAAACACCACCCAAAGATTGGTTTTGGACTACAAACTGCTCAGGACAATTTCAAGGTGGCTAGCTGAGATTATCCAGCTTCACAGACTACACTAGCCAGGACTTGAGATAAGCCCTGCACTTTCCCATTACACAGAGACTGGACAACAGATGATACAACCAGCTCTCCTAGGACTTGACAATTATCCCATTTTTTCAGGGTTCCCTAAAGATTCTGTCACCCCCTAGACAACAGTGAGTAATTTTAAGAACATGACACCCACATTCCCAAGAGGTGGGATGGGCACTTTTTAGTAGTTGAGTGGGTTATGGATGTTTGTCATCATTTGGGGGGTTGGTTACAAGTTGTTATTGGTAATGGTCAAGAAAAAAGCTGAACAAAGGAGATTAGATTCAGGGATCTTGTTCTAAAAAGAAAAAAGGGGGATGTAGACATAGGATAAAAAGGTAGACTGTTGGATCTGCTTTTAGACCAAAAAAGCAACTACTAGTTTTAAATATTTTACATTGGTATGGATTTTTGTATATTGATACAAATTTAAGGTTATTTTTGTTAGAACCTACTATAGCTACATTTCTACTCCTGCTTAAGGTATTGTACCTATGCAGCTCATTCAATAATGTAATGTAAATTTCTAGTTCTTGAAAGTAATTATTACAGACTATTTAGGACAATAAAGGAATGCAGGTTAGTAGTTAGTCATTTATTAAATCAAGCTTGTAGTCATGTTAGGTATGCTTTCAAGGTCAAACAGATATATTTTACATAGGCAAGCAGTCTTCAAACACTTCAGAGATCTACAGTATATGGTATTTAAGCTGTTTTGATAACATAAAATTTTTTATGACAATGAGACATGTCTGCTCCTGGCAGCACCATCTACTTTAGAGAAGATGAGGGGCATCAAAGACACTCCATATGGGGTTTACTTCCTTTGTGGCAAAAGTTAGCCACTGGGTAAGAAATTGCCCTTGCTTCAACTGCTGATAGTATGGTGTCCAAACTGGACAAGTAGGACACAAAGAAAGTGACTGCTGAACTATGACAATACAAGGCAGGGCAGTCCTTCAAAATTTCTGCTTCACAGAAAAGTTTGTCAGATATTCTAAGCCTTCAGGCTCAAAATGGATACCCCAATGTTACAGAGGAACCTTCGGTGACTGTCCAGACAACCAGCTGATTTTGTCATTTCTTAGTTTTGGAAATTGTTTTCTCTGCAGTTCCTGTTTACTCAGGTAATATTATATCCTTTTCAGGTCTCTGATGGAGCTGAAGTCTAGATAGTTCTAGGTATAGTATTCCTAGTTACCAAATTCAGAAAAGAAACTCACAAAAGATGTGCAAAGTATATAAAATTGAGAGACGTAAAAAGATAGTTTTGCATTAGTAATACAAGTTAGGATAGAAAATGAATTAGGTACAACACTTTGAACTCACCAAAATGGGATAGATAATAGAGTATTTTCTCAGAATTCATCAAATGCAAATGTACTGGACATTGTTAATGTAATTCTTACCTGTATATATTTGTATATAATTTTTGTACTTGTATATATTTTTACTTTGTTAGTTAAAAATATTCATTTTTTAAGACAAAAAGGGGGAAATGTTGTGTGGTATTTTGATCATGTTCTGACAAATAAAGCTTGCTTGGAGTCAGAGGGTAGAGCTAGCCACTAGCTGACCAAAATTAACCACAGAAGTTTTGGAGAACTGTAGATAGATAGGACAGGAAGTAGTAAGGTGGGGCGGAGAGGGATCCCTTTTTGAGGAGGGAATGGAGCAGGTAGGAGAGGACTGGTGGCTTCTCTGCTTCTCTGATCCTTCAGATTCTTACACCAATATCTGACTCCTGAACTTTTATTGTTAAAGAATAATTAGATTAATGCTTCACTGTATACCTTTCTTTACTGTGTACTACATGCCTTGCTGTGTAGCTGCGTGTCTGTCCCTGGAGTCCTCCTCCTTCTTTTGTTCCTCCCAGATTTCTCCTATTTATTCTCTCTGCCTTCCTTCCCTGCCCATCCTTTCTCCTGCCTTGCTATTCCTGCCTTGAGCTCTTCACTAGAACAATCAGATGTTTTAGACAGGTAAAGTAGCACAGCTTTACAGAATTAAACAAATGCAACATAAAAAAATGCAGCACATCTTTGCATCATTAAACAAATGTTCCACAGCATAAATAAATGTAACACATCTTAAAATAATGTTCTGCAACAGTGTTGGCCTTGGCTTGGCTCAGGTGGCATCTCATCTGGATATAAACAGCACAAAGGTCATCTGGAAGAAGGGAAAGCTCCAGAAGATGGCCAAGTTCAGGGAAAGATGGAGAGGAATGAGGGGCAGGAGGAAAGGAGGGAGGCACGAAGGGAGGGAGGACTCATGGAAAAGAGGGAGGAAGTCCTGTCACTAGCTGTGGCAAGCTCTGATCTGGGTGGAATGTTTACCAACACCAAGGGAAAACACTTGCCCAAGCACTCTTTTCAGATTGCCTTGGGAACTACGTAGACTTCAGCCTTCTGGAGGCATCAGCTCAGACACCTGGATTGATGCTCCCTGATGACCATTATCAATGTTATTTTCCTTCCTTTTAGGTTTTGGAGGTTAAACCAAAGGCCTTATACATGCCACGCCAAGCATGCACTCTCTACTGAGCCATGTCTGCTCTTCCTAAGTGTTTTATTCGAGGTGGACTGTCAACCAGACAGCCTCCTTCAGACCCTAGTCCCTCCTCCAGCTAGGGCCTAAGCAGCCCCTGAATGCCATAATCTATGTGGTATGCCAAGGAAGATGTTTCTGGTGAATGAAATGATTCATGGACCAAGACTCCTGCCACCTGTGACCCCACCATCCCCAGGGCCCCTTGTAGTCTGTATGCAGCTTGCAGAAGGTGAACACGTGGAAGGCACTTTCCAAAAGTTTAATCTCACCCTCCAGCACTGGTCCTTGATACACTGGATACTCCTTACCATAAGAAAGGCTAAGAAGTGCCCCTAAGTGATAGTCCAGGAAGGGGAAACATACCCTGCATGAACAGAGTCTGCTACGTTAGTTGGATTTCCTTGAGAGTGATTGTTGACATCTTTCTGTCTCATTGTTTCCTCAACTGTAGAATGAAGCTTTTGGACTGTGGCTGTAGCTCAGTGGTAGAGTGCTTGTCTAACATGTGGTCCTGGGGATCTTTCCATCGCACTGGAGGGAAGAAGGAAGAGAGAACACTAACCATGGTACCCCGTTCAAGGAGTTCCACAAGGACTGTGTGGGACACATGGAAGACTCTTCAACAGTGTCAGGTTCTCAGAAAGCCCTCCATAGGTGCTGGCCGTTGTCACTGTCATCCTTGTCCTCACTTTTCTCATCACCATAGTTACTGGAAAGTCAAGTAGAGGGACATGATCTCTACCCTTTGACTTGAAATCCAGAGAGAACTTATCCTACTTCTCCACAAGGCTGATTCGATCCCAGCCTTCTTCCTTCAATACAGATGTTTCTCTAAATAGCACACATGATAAAATCTGCTTAGGCTTCATGAAAGCAACTGCTGGACTAATGGAAGGATATGGGAGGCTTCATTTCAAGTTATATCCCAGTTTTATCTTACATTAAATTTCTTCATTTCAATGAAAGCATAAAAAAGCCATGCTGAGCAAAAGTTCAGCTGAAAGGGTATTAGTCCCTAAGCTTACACTTTGAGGAAGAACACGCACACTTCATTTTTTCAGAGCCTCCTCATATCTGTCCCTTCATATGTATTTATGAAGCACATATTGAAGCCGATTTTTTTGATGACTCCTTGCCCCTCTATCCTTCTGCCTAAGGCAGATACTATCATCTAGCTTAAGTTAATTCAGTTTTATTTGTTTGGCTATTGAGAAGAATTTGGGGAAAGGGAATGTTCCTTCAGTGAATACGCCACACATTTTCAATCAGGTAAATAAAAATGGAAAGGCAAATATCATCAGTCAAGAAAAGCAAGGTTTCACTCACTGTTCTTGAGCTATTCGACCACCTAATGCTGCTATTTGTCTGCTTAATAAACTGGGGCTTTATCACCAATGCACTGTGATCATTATTCAACCTCCAGACTGCCTGTGCGTCTGGCTGGCTATCGTCACTCTATTATACCGACTCACTTATCAGCTTGGAGAATCTGCAGTGCGGTTGATGCAGCCTGCAGGACACAAACTGAGTTAGAAGCATGAATTCATTCTCACCAAGACAGGAAGCATTAAACAAGGAGATTTTGAACAATGTCATCTAGTCAGCTCATCCACTTCCAAAGTCAGAAGAATGGAAAGAGTCTGAGCCTAATCTCCTAAATAGGCCAGCTCTGCACTCAGGAATTCTTGGAGAGGTTTTCAAGTGTTCTCTGAAGGACAGAATGCTGTGAAGTCCAGGTCTGGAAAGCCTCTTGGACACTTATGAGTGCATTGCTCCTGATTGGGCGACACTAGAGGTCCCCCAGAGGCCTGTGAGGAGGTTCAGAGAGATTAATGTGCAGGGGGCTGCGATGTGTCTGCCAACATCTGCTCCTCACTCTTGATAGTAACAGATTGTGGCTGTACACACTGCTGCCCAGGGAGATTACATTTCCCAGATGTCCGTGTGGTTTGATGTAGACTTGGAGGTTTTTACAGGGGCAATGTGAGCAAAAGTGATGCCTGCCGTCTTTGGGTCTGGGATTGAAGACATCAAGAGGAACTTCCCACTTTGACTCCCAGTTCCTCAAGGCCAGAACCTAAAAGTGACAGTCCCAATTCTGTCAATGCAGGAGATGGACACACCTTAGGGTCTCACTCTTCCAGGGTCCACTGGGGAAACACTAGAAATGCTCAATCAAAGGCCCTACCCAAGACCGACTAAAACAATCTGTGTTTTAACTAGGTCCTCAGGGCGATCCAATATACATTAAATTCTGAGGCACACTGGCCAGCGGGTGGCAGAGCTGAGGTCTGGCATGAACCTGGGTCTCCACAGGAGCAGAGCTGTACCACTGACCTCTAATGGTCACACTGGACCTGTAAGAAAGGGAATTGCATTTACTACGGGAGTCAGTATACTTAGAGAGTCATTGTTGCTGGTACTTAGATTTATCTGAAAACAAGTAGTGTGGCAGAATTCACAGGGACTCATCCATCAGACCCTACTGTCAGCTCCCAGGAAAGTTTCTATCCCAGAGCTAGCCAGTCTTAGAAAGCTGCCATGGATCTGAACAGTTTGAAGGTCTACCAATTGCACATGCAGGAACCAAAGGTGGTTCCTACCACTATGTGAGGATTCTTGACCTAGAAGGCTCAGCTACTCAGGAGCCATTGCTAAAGTCGAGGATGAGGAAGAGGAAGAGAATTCCTGATGTGTAGGTACTTGGCTCCAGATTGAAAGGCTAGAAAGATCAAAATAACTGAGAATCAGCTGCAGTTCACAGAATGTTCCAGATCTTCCTGACTGCTACAACAAACTTCAGGTTGCATTCTCCGTTTCCCTCAGCCAGCTGGCAGGCATCCCTAAGGTTCACCAGCCTAGTCAGAGCAAGCCGTGCCTGCCCTGGGGCTTTTTTCAGGACAGCGTCTATTCTGTGGAGGAAATGACAAGCTCACGTTCCAAAATGATACTTCCCACAAGCTTAGGCACCTGGGAGTCAACGTGAGCAGATACACACCCCTCCACACTCCTCACCTGGGCCTGTCCCACGTACCCTAGCCTCTGTTTCCATCACACAGAACATTGCCATTCCAAAAGAATGCTCCTTTTTCTGTCTTCTTGGTTTTTTAACTATGTTTTTAAATTATTTGTTTATTTTATTGGTGTTTTGTTTGCACGTATGTCTGTGTGAAGGTGTATGTATGGTGAAAGTGTCTGATGCCCTGGAGTTATAGACAGTTGTGAGCTGCCATGTTGGTGCTGGGAATTGAACCTGGGTCCTCTGGAGGAGCAGACAGTGCTCTTAACTGCTGAGCCATCTCTCCAACCCCATCTTTGTTTTTTACACATGCCTTTTCCTTCTGCATTTGTCAAAATTTTCCTATTGAAAACCTAATTTTTCTTTCTTTCTTTTTTTTTTTCCAAAAAGACATTTTTCTTTCTCACACATGAATTTCCCTTCAGTGTTCCCTTATCAAAACTTACTGCCCAGATTCTGGCTCCATCTGGTGACAGAGAACATTGTTATGTGACAGAGATGAGCTGAGGTCCCCATAGAAGTGTCGAGTCCTGCGCGAGGCCCAGAGATCACTTACCACATCAGAAAGCAAGGGTGCTCGCCAAGACATGGGGAATCATGTCAGCACCAGGCGATGCAGAAGGCAAGCAGATACTTGTTGTGAAATGTGTCAGATATATTTTAATGGAGTGAAATCAGCTTTTAAAAGTCATGCGTTTGAGGCGTGCATGTGTGCATGCTTGTGCGTGCACATGTGTGTTGTGTGCTTGTTGAATGGAGGTGCAAGCTGGGGTTGTGCCTCAGGTGTCTTTCCTCAGGCACTGTCCTCTTCGGATTTTGAGACAAAGTCTCGTATTGGTCTGAGGTTCACTGATTTGGCTAGAGTAGGTGGCCAACGAGATCTTCCTGCCTCTGCCTTTGCAATGCTGGGTTTACAAGTGTTTGCCCCCATGCCAGGCTTTTCTGCAGGTTCTAGGGGATCAAATTTGGGTCTTCATGCATGTATACAAGCACTTTACTGATGGGACCATCTTCCAAGCCCCCAATCCATGGATTTGTGATACCATGCCCAACCCTCCATAAAACAAAATCATCCTCATTGTCAACCTCTAAAGATCTAAGGCACCAACTTAGTCTTTTTAAACATTGATCTGATTTATAAATCAGCTTTCAGTCTTAAAATGTTTCAAATGGCAAATGGGTCAAAAAAGAAAAAGTCAACATTTACTCTGTCTTCCTTCTGTGAATTATAACTCAAATCATACAAAATGTAGATATGTGCATTCTTTGTCTTTGCACAGTTCCTGGGTCTCAGCCACTTACTTAACAGGACCTGCCAGTATGGCCATGCCAACCATCCTGCCTTCCTCACATGACCAGCTGTCTTGTACTTCTGTGGTAAGGCTGCCCTGAGCTGGCACACCCACTGCATACTTGTCCTTCGGCTGCCCAGAGCCAGCCTGAGGGGTGAGTGCAAAGGCTGTAGTTCATTCATTTGCTCAGGTGCAGATGGAGGGCTAAGTCTTAGAGCAAAGGGGCTGCTGTCTCCAGATCTGCCCTGGGCTTGGAAGAGACGGTTAACCCTAACCCCTAACCCTATCCCCTAACCCTAACCCCTAGCCCTAACCCCTAACTCCAACCCTTGGAAGAGAGCAGAAATAATGCCTCTCCAGGTGAACTTTTATCAGTGAAACACGACATGGGCTTGCCTCCATTATTACCTGTGGACATTTCAAAAGTATATGGTCCCACAATGGCCCCGGGAAGGTGTCCTATGGGGCAAAAAGCCAGTATTTCTGAGGCAGCACCGGCTCAGCCCTCTCTGCTCCATTTCCCTCCTCCCTCTCTCTGAAGTTCCCATAATGCATGACCTCTTAAAACCTCGCACACAACACCCCACTCAGGCTTTGGAGTAGGAAACTTAATGTAGGCGGCAGATAACCAAATGCCAGATGCAGCAAATCGCCAAAGCGTCTCAGCTAATACATAGTGACGTTTAGAACTAGATTAAACCAGACTCTTCTTCTGGTCTCACTTTATATCCACCCATGACTGGTAGGATCACAGAAGAGAGATGAGTAGTTAAAACCCCTCCAAATGGCACACGTAGGAACAATATCTACATCCTGGTTTGCGTGATGAGCAGGAAGTTCTTTCTCTTTTCCAACTCACCTAATTTTCTTTACCCCAAACTGTCCATTACCCACTGTCTCTAGGTAATTTCTGTATCTGCCAAAGACAGGCAACAGAGCAGAACAGACGTGCTTGTACCAGGGTCAATACACACACTATATTCTTGTGCTTCTCATTTAATATTAATTAAAATTTACATCACCTGGGTCTACAAATCATTCTTTATTTCCTCTCCTCCTCCCAGACATCACACAAACCAGGATACTACAGACCATGGGTGGAAACTCAGGGGAGATTATGAACTAACTGGGAGTTACTACAGCAAGTGTCATCATGTCCTTGGTTCTTCTAGGAAATAGGGATTTGGTTTTTATGAACATTAATAAAAAGCTGCTTCTCTGAGTTTCATGGCATCACAATCCCAGAGTGTAATTCTCCAGACTTAATGATGAGAAACACATAGTAGAAGATTGGAAAGATTAATTTTTATTTCATGAAACAATTATTGAATGTAGGAATTCAATTTTGCTGTAAGAGCTGTGAAGAATCCCTATCTATGTCAGCACAGATCAGCACAAGTCTTAGTGGTTTTTCATGTTGACATAGGCATTATCAGAATCCAAGGCAGCACAAGGAAGCAAGACATGGCCTATTAGAGAATAACTATATCCTGGGCTTTTCAGGAAGAGTTGTTGGTTTAGGCAGCTGACCGCTAATGGTTAAGCAACCTCTCATCCGTCCACCGCTCACAGGAGCATGGAATTGTACCAGAACGTTTTCTTTGGGGAAGCACTTTGGACTTTTGCCATAATGAGGATCTATGAAGTGTATCAGGTCAGTGGGGGTTATCCAAAAAGACCCAGTGTCTCCAAGTCAATCCTAACTGGCTGACTTGCAGGAGGGCTGTTACGAGCACAGCAGCCTCCAAAGAATTACAACTAATGAAGAAAAATAATGGCTTTCTCACTCGATGCCAGGGGCCGAGGGCTTTGCTAACAAGCTGGACCCAAGCTGCTGGCACAGCTTGTAATTTCCAAGCGTGCTCAGAGAGCGGCTTTTCTGTGTGTTGTTGGCTGAGAGGTTTCCACTGTGAACTAGTTCATTGGGGATTTTTCCGGTATGAGGTGGCAGGGATAGAATCTAGGGCCTCATGTTAAGCAGATGCTGTACAGCTGAGTGTACCACAGCCGCAGGTGCTCTTTCTCTGCCTTTCTCTTGCTTATCGTATTTTATTAATGTAATCCCAGCGCCTAGCTATGAGTCTATGTTTGATAGAGTAGGTAATACCTAAGCTAAGAACACAAAATGGGAAAATTCATCAATCTGCTCTTCTATCAATGCACCTTAACTAGATATATAAGAAAATTCATGACATCCTCCCTGTGATTTCTTACAAAGGAGAAGAAACCAATGAGGAAGTGTTGTCGGGACGCTTCCTACAGATCACAGAGAAAAAGTGTACATCATGTCTGGCAGATCCTAAAGATGTTAATGAAATAACATGACAGCCAATTTAGTAAAATATGAGTCATAGCTTCTTTGTTAAAATATTCACGTGTGTCTGAGTATGTGGAGGCAGGCGCACAAACTTGTGCCCAGAGGCCAGAAGAGCATTCAGATCCCTCTGAGCTGTCATTACAGGCAGGCATAGGGTTGCAGGCTTGCTATGTGTGTGCTGTGTTCCCGACTCAGTCCTTATGATTGCACAACAAGGTCTTTTAACCTCTGAGCCATCTCTCCAGCAGTGAATAGCAATTCCTTACTAGGGGTGTTAGCACAGGAAATAAGAACACTTTTCAGAAGATGCTATTTGTTTTGCTTACATTTATATATTACTCCCTGAACCCAAGGAGGATGTTGAATTCACTGGAACTGAACTTCCAAGCATTTGTGAGCTGCTGTGTGAGTGCTGGGGACTGAACCAAGGCCCTCTCTTAAAGCAGGTAGTACTCTTAACTGTTGAGCCGTCATTCCAGCCCCAAGAACAGATTTCTAGCTTATAATGAAATAATCATTGCAATTCATGAGGTTCTGAGTTGTTTTGATGAAAAAGTATGTAGAGTAATAAAGGTTTCAAGTCAACTTTAAAGAAAAATGTACACTAAAATGTACCCAAAGATAAATTTTGATGAGTTGAACAAACATCACCATAATCAAGGCCAAGACACTTTCATTACATATACAAGATCTCCCATGGCCATTAATTTTGTTAATGCATATTAATTGCAGTACTGTTTCACTGGGACATTTTACATAGGTCATGCTTCGATCATGTCTATTCTCTCTAGTGCTGGCCATACTCTCTCTTCCCCCTCCTTCCTCTGTCCTTTCACCTTTCCCTAACAGCACCATTACTGCTTTCAAGTCAACGTTTCAAAATTCCATATCCCATATATTAGAGAAAACATGTACTTGCCTTTCTGTGTCTAGTATATTGCTTTTAACATGATGGTCTCTAGGACACAAAGCAAGTCTCAACAGATTTCTTTAATGTTGAAACAACACTGTAGGTGTAACCATCTTACTAAATAAGAAACACAGAGCCGATTCAGAGATGAAAGCCAAGAGGTCAGAGCAATAGCTAAGAGCTGAGATTAAAAACCTTACCCTTCCTGCCACTGCTGTCCTTCCTCTCCGCAAGAGATCTACTTCCTGTGTGTCTGTCTTTTTTATAGAGTTTCTGTTCTGCCTTCTCATTGGTTGTAAACCCAACCACAACTTCCTAGTCACTGCCTGTCTGTACAGACCTCCAGGTCTTCTAGGGTTGGTATTAAGATTAAAGGTGTGTGTCTCCATGCTGGCTGTATCCTTGAACACACAGAGATCCACCTAGCTCTGCCTCCCAAGAGCTGGGATTAAACGCGCGCACCACCAACGCCTGGCTCTGCTATGGCTTGCTATTAGCTCTGACCCCAAGGCAACTTTATTTATTAACATACAAATAAAATCACATTTTAGTACAAATAAAATATCACCATACAACACCTTGCATCCTATCTGAACACCATGAATTAAAGCTGGATACCAACAACAATGGAAAGTATAAAAGCTCATGGAAGCTGAACAACTTACTTTTGAATGAAAAATTGGTCAAGTCAGAAATCAAGAAGGAAATTAAAAATTTATTAGAACTGAATGAAAATGAAAACACAGCATACCCAAACACAATGAGGACAATTCTGGGAGGCAAGTTCATAGCACTAAGTACCCATATAAAAAAATAGAGAAGTCTCATATTAATGACTTAATGACACCCTTGAAAGCTCTGGTAGAACAAGAAGAAATAACATCCAAAAAGAAAAACTGGAAAAAAATAATCAAACTCAAAGCCAGATAAACGATACAAAGAATCAATTAAACTAAGAGTTGGAAACCAGAAAAATCAACAAGATGATTTTAGCCCAACCAACTTTTAGCCCAATTAACCAAAAGATGGAGCTATAAGATACAAAGTAATAAAATAAGACATTAAAAGGGAAAAACTACAACAGACAAAAGAAATTCAGAGAAACATAAGAACATACTTTAAAAATCCATATCCTACCAACTGGAAAATCTAAAAGAAATGGATGAATCTCCTGATATATATGACCTATAAAAGTTAAATCAATATGAAACAAACATTTAAACAGACCTTAACCCCTGGCAAATAGAAGCAGTAATTAAAATCTCCCAACAACAACAATAACAAAATATCTCAGGGTCAGATGAATTTAGTACAGAATTCTAACAGAACTTCGAAGAAGAACTAATACAATACTTCTCAAAAAATTCTGCAAAATAGAAATTAAAAGAATGTTTCTCAATTCTTTTTACAAAGCCTGACACTACAGCCACATAAAGACTCAATCAAAAATTAAAATATAAACCAATATCCCTATGAACATAGCTGTAAAAATGCTAAATAAAATACTTGCAGACCAAATTTAAGAACACATGAAAAAAATTATCTACCATGATCAAATTGGCTTTATCCCAGAAATGCAGGGATGGTTCAACATACATAAATCTATATAATCATAATCCACAGCATAAACAGACTAAAAGACAAAAATCACCTGACTATCTCATTAAACATAGAAACAGCCTTTGACAAAATCCAAAATTCTTTCATGATAAGAATCCTGGAGAGACTACGAATACAAGGAATGCACCTCAACATAATTAAGGTGATTTACAGTAAGCCCACAGCCAATATCAACCTAAACAGAAAGAGACTCAAAATTTCCAGTAAAATCAGGAACAGACAAGGTTGTCTACTTTCCCCATACCTAGTCAGTACAGTACTTGAAGTTGTAGCTAGAGCAACAAGCAATAACTGAAGGAGATCAAGGGAGATACAAACTGGAAAGGAAAGAGTCAAAGTATCCCTAGTTGCAGATGATATAATTCTATGCATACATGACCCTAAATCTCCACCAGGAAATTTCTGCAGATATTAAACAACTTCAACAAAGTAGCAGAACACAAAATTAACATACAAAAGCAGCCTTCCTCATACAAATGACAGACTGAGAAAGAAATCGGGGAAACAGTACTTTAACAGTAGCCTCAAATATATATTCCCAAATATTGAGATATATATTTTGGGATAACTCAAACCAAGCAAGTGAAAGACTTGTATAGTAAAAACTTTAAGACACTGAAGGAAAAAATTGAACAAGATATCATAAGATGGAAATGGCTATCCTACCAAAGCAACCTATAGATTCAATGCAATCTCCACCAAAATTCCAACACAATCTTCTAAAAATTGAAAAAAATAATCTTCAGCTTCACATGGAAACACACACCACACACACAACCAGGATAGGATAGCTAAAATAATACAGAGTAACAAAAGAACTGAAGGAGGTTGTCACCATTCCAAATTTCAAGTTATATTACAGAGTTATAGTAATAAAAAACAAATGTTATCATCTCAAGAACAGACACATTGATCAATGAAATCAAACTGAAGATTAAGCATACTTACATACACCTACCAAGTCCTAATTTTGACAAAGATGCAAAAAATACACAGTGGAGAAAAGACAGCATCTTCAACAAATGGTGCTAGTCAAACTGGATAACTACTTGTAGAAGTAATGAAAATAGATATGTAACTATCTATATGAAAATAGATAAATAACTACCAGCCTGCACAAAACTCAGTTCCAAATGGATCAAGGACCTTAACACAAGACTAGATGCCCTGAATCTAATGCAAGAGAAAATCATTGACATAAAAGAGGATGTTCTAAACAGGACACTAAGCACGCAGGCACTAAGATCAATAGTTAATAAATGGGACCTCATGAAACTAAAAAGGTTCTGTAAAACAGAGGGCAGTATCTTAGTTAGGGTTTTTATTGCTATGATGAAAAAACATGACTGGAGGAAGTCAGGACAGGAACTCAAACAAGGAAGGAACCTGGAGGCAGCGACTGATGCAGAAGTCATGGAGGAGTGCTGTTTACTGACTTGCTCCCTATGGCTTGCTCAGCCTGCTTTCTTACAGAACCCAGGACCAGCAGCCCAGGGGTGACTCTGCCCACAATGGGCTGGGCCCTCCCCCACAAATCACAAATTTAAAAAATGCCTTACAGCCAGATTTTATGGAAGCATTTTATGATTGAGGTTTTCTCCATTCAGATAACTCTAGTTTGTGTCAAGCTGACACAAAACCAGCCAGCACACTCTAGAAATTGAGGAAGGCTATGGAAGAATCATTGGTCAAAGGGGCCTCATAGAAACCCCCATATAAGTCAGGCTATTGTTAAGTCTATTTATTGTTCTCCATGAACTGATGGTAAGGCCCTATTGCCAAAGACAACATTATATATATAAAATGATGAAGTTAAGTTGGGGCCTAACTAGAGCCTTCACACCTATTCATGGTTTTGAAATGTATTCTGCTTGCTACCAGAGGAGAATGGTAATCTCTAACCCAGGTACAAACGCTGTAATCTACAACAATGATCTGCCCGCATAATATATTAGTGTTATAGTGGCACAAACATTGTGGGAGTAGCCAAGCATTTTCTGATTGGATTTAAGGCCCATTCCACATGATGGAACCTATGCCTGAAACTGCCCATATGGCCAAGAACCTGAGATGGGATAGTCCATGAATCTAGGGGAAAACTAAATATTATTGTTCTACTAAAGGAATATAGCATTAAAATTACTCCTAACTGTTGTGGGATGTTCTGTATGTTATGTGTGTTGCTTGATTGGCCAGTAGCCAGGCAGGAAGTATAGGCGGGACAAAGAGAAGAGAATTGGGGGAAGTGGAAGGCTGAGGCTGAGAGACCTGCCAGCCGCCACCGTAACAAGCAAGATGTAAGGTACTGGTAAGCCACAAGCCATGTGGTAACTTATAGGTTAATAAAAATGGGTTAATTTAAGATAAAAAAGTAGATAAGAAGCCTGCCATGGCCATACAGTTTATAAGTAATGCAAGCATCTGAGTGATTATTTTATATGTGGGTTGTGGGACTGCAGGGGCTTGGTAGGACCTGGAGAGAAGCTCTCCAGCCACACCTAACAATATTTTGCTATACAAGTCTCACTCAACAACCTTCAGAGAAGCTTCCTCTTCTAGTAGGTGGGAGCTAACATTGAAATCCACAGCTAGACAGTGTCTTCTAGAGGCAATAGGACCATTGCACATACGAACTCACAGAGATGGTGGCAGCATGCACAGGGCCTGCACAGGTTCAAGACCGATGGGGTCCCAGTGCTGAGAGGGGGAAGTGGACACAAGCTCCCATCCCCAAACAAGAATCTATTTCCAACTGACATCTGCTTGCAAAGGAAAAATGTAGATGTAACCAACCGTCTTATTAAATAAGAAACACAGAGCCGATTCAGAGAAGAAAGCCAAGAGGTCAGAACTAAGAGCCTTACCCTTCCTGCTTCAGCTATCCTGCTTCAGCCAAGAGAGCTCTCCGAAAAAGAGGCCTACTTCCTGTGTGTATGTCTTTAAATAGTCTAGATGTTCTGCCTTCTCATTGGTTGTAAACTAAACACGTGACTGCCTTGTCATTGCCTGTATGTACCGCCCTCCAGGTCCTTAAAGGCGTGCGCCACCACCGCCACGCACTTGCTATGGCTCTATAACTCTGACCCCCAGGCAACTTTATTTATTAACATACAATTAAAATTACATTTCAGTACAAGTAAAATACCACCACAGAAAAATTTGATCTTTCCAATGGAATCTCACTGGGTAATATTAACCACACTTAAGGGTAGGTCCCATGCCCAGCAGTAGATGGCCAACACAAAATGAACTCATTGTATTTTTGTAGGATTTTTGTCTCATATTGCTTTGTTTGGCTTACTTGTCTTTTGTTTGTATCTTATGGTTTCCAATTTTGTGCTTGTGTGTGTGTGTGTGTGAGTGTGTGTGAGTGTGTGGGGTGTTTAAATTGTGGTTGTTTACTTTGTTTGCTTGTTTGTTTTCTAGAGAGAGGAAGCAAAAGAAAGGGGGTAAGGTTGAGTTTTAGGTTTGACTTTCACTACCTGAGAAGTGGGCAGAGCCAGCTAAGAGCCATGTGAAGAATCCAGGTATAGGTTAGCAGTTTGCAGTTTGCTTACATGGTCAAAAAGGCTAAAGATACACAGTAAAAGTGGCCCAGATGGACAAAACCTCTAAAAGGGTTCCAGTGTGTTTTACAATGTAGGTAGGCTTAAGAAAGAAAGAAAAAGGGTATAGTCATAGGGGAAAAAATGAATAGTTTATAAAATAGTCTTTAAAGAGAGAGTAAAAGAAAAAGGCCACATAAGATGGGAAATACACAGGAAGTCTGGATCTTGTATGTTATTGTGTTGACTTTGAATTTTTTGATTGTTGAGAAGCAAAAGACTGCTGCTAGGAGACATGGGATTGTGAACTGGACTGTTAACTGAACAATCTAGATACTTTAGGAATGCCTCAACTTTAAAAAAGAAGTCAAAAAATATATTTGTCAAATGGAAACCAAAAATGCTTTCAAGTTTTGTTCCCACAGGAGAGGAGAGGTTGTGGATTCCTTCAGGAAAAATATGGATCAAGTTTGATCAAGGGAGACCTCCTGAAACTGGATAGGTGATACCTATCCACAAACATTATAGCTGGTCTTCCCAGGACTTGGCCATTATCTCAAAATTTCTCTCAGGGACCCTAAAGATGCCTTCATACACAGATAGCAAGAAGCAGTATGGAGAATATGTCCACATTTCCAAGGGTTGGGGGTTATGGGTGGTTTTTGGTTATTTGGTGGGTTATAGATGTTTGTTATTATTTAGGGGAATATAGAATATTGATACAAATTTAAAGATTTTTTTGTTACACTATATATATATATATATATTTCTACTCTTATTTAAAGGATTTTTGTATATTGATAAAAAATTAAAGGTTATTTTTGTTACATGTTGTTTGTATGTATGTATGCTTCTATTTTTGTTTGAAGTATTGTGCCTATGCAGTTCATTTGGAAATGTAGTGTAAAGTTCTAGTTTTTGAAAGCTATTATTATAAACTATATAGGGTAATCAGGAAACATAAGTTAGTGTGTAGTCATTTATAACAATCAAATTTGTAATTATGTTAGGTATGCTTTCTAGATCATATAGAATTATATTTTAGATAGATAGATGGTCTTCAACCCTTTCAAAGACCTACAGAATATGGCATTTAAAATTCTGTGTTAACTTAAGGCTTTTCATGACAATGAGACACATCTGCTCCTGGCAGTACCAATTCACTTCAGAGAAGATGATGAGCATCAAAGAAACTCCATATGGAGTTTGCTTTTAACGTGGAAAGCCTAGCCATTTGGGTAAGAAGCTGCTCTTGTCTGGACTGTCTGACTATATATTCTATAAACTGGACCTGCAGGACCCACAGGAAAGTGACTACTGAACTTTGCCAAAACAAGGCAGGATGGTACTTCAAGGTTCCTGCCTCATAGAAGAAACTGCTAGACATTCTGCAGGACCCAGAGGAAAGTGATTGACCAGCCTTGCCAATATAGGTGAGACAGTCTTTCAAATTCCCTGCTTCATTGAAAAATATACCAGATACTCTAGGCCTATAGGCTGAAGATAGATGCCCCAATGTTGCAGAGAAACTTTGGGTGACTGTTCAAGCAGCAAGATGTCTCTATTGTTAGGTAATATTATATCCTTCTGGTCTTTGATGGAGTCAAAGACTAAACAATTAGTTATAGTTTTCTTTAATTACGATAGAAAGTAAATTAGGTACAAAACTTTGGAGTTACTAAGGTGCGATAGAGGTGGAGTGTTATCTCTGAATTTGCTAAATGCAAATGGACTGAATGTTGTAAATTAATTCTTACTTGATAACTGTTTTTGGTGTATGTAGTTATACTATGTTAAACTTAAAATAAATTTTCTTTTTATTTAGACAAAAAGGGGAAATGTTGTAAAATATTATTTTAAGATGTGTTACTTTTGTTTATGTTGCATTTGTTTAACTCTGTGAGGCTGTGTTACTTTGTCTGTCTAAAACATCTGATGGTCTAATAAAGAACTGAATGGCCAATAGTGAGGCAGGAGAAAGGATAGGAGGGGCTGGCAGAGAGAATATATAGAAGAAGAAATCTGGGAAGAAAGAAGTAGCCAGAGAAGAGGAGGACTCCAAGGGCCAGCCACTTAGCTATACAGCCAGCCACAGAGTAAGATTTACAGAAGTAAGAGAATGGGAAAAGCCCAGAGGCAAAAGGTAGATAGGATAATTTAAAGCTGGCTAGCAACAAGCCAAGCTAAGGCCAAGCATTTATAACTAAGAATTAGCCTTCATGTGTGATTTATTTGGGAGCTGGGTGGCAGGCCCCCCAAAAGAGCTAAAAACAAATAACAACATACTACTCAAGGTGGTGGTGGTGCATGCCTTTAATCCCAGCACTCAGAAGGCAGAGGCAGGAGGATCTCTGAGTTTGAGGCCAGTCTGGTCTACAGAGCGAGTTTCAGGATAGCCAGGGCTACACAGAGAAACCTGGTCTCAAAAAACAAAAAAAAAAGAAAGAAAGAAATCTACTACTGTAGATGCTTCCTAAAGAATATACATATATGAAAACAATCTAAACGAGCTCACCAAACAATAGGGAAGAGACCACGCCAACTAGACATCTATGGTGGTTTGAGTAAAAATGGTCTCCTTAAGCTTCCTCATATTTTTGAATGTTTAGTCATCAGAGTGGAAGTCTTTGATAAGATTAGAAAGAATTGGGAGGTGTAGCCTTGCTGGAACAGGTGTGGCCTTGTTGGAAGAAGTGTGTCATTGGGGGTGGGCTTCGGGGTTTCCAAAGCCCATGCTAGGTCCAGTTTTTTTTTTCTCTCTCTCTGCTTGTGGATTAAGTTGTAAGTCTCAACTACTTCTCCAGAACCATGACTACCATGCCTCCACCATGCTCCCTGACATGATGATAATTGACTAAGCCTCTGAAACTGTAAACAAGCCCCCAATTAAATGTTTTCTCTATAAAAGTTGCCATGAATATGGTGTCTCTTCAAAGTATTAGGGCAGTGACTAAGACAAGATGTTATGCCACAAAGCAAAACTTCCATGGCCAGGAATTGGTTACAGCTTATTGAGTCATAGGCTAAAGGGATTGAATAGACTCCCTACCAAACCTCACAGGGCATTGCCAAGGCAATTGGTTACTCTCCATAGCATGATGGGAAGGCACTCACTTATGTTATCAAACATGGAGAAACACTAGTAGCATTACTCCTACTTACTAGTGCTCATGGTGCTGTTAGGTATTCTGTATGCTATTGGAAGAGAAATGTAATCATCATATAACCCAGCTATAAACCCTGCAGTCCACAACTGTGACATGCCTGCAAGATATACCAGTTCAACAGTAGCAAAAAAAAAATTATGGGAGTAACCAATCATGTTTTGATTATATTTAAGGGCCACTCCTTGAGATGGAACCTGTACTGGACACTGCTAATGTGGCCAAGAACCTGAAACTAAATAGGTCATTGGCCTCAGGGAAAACCTACTTATTATTTTGCTAATGGGACTTAGCAACAAAATGACTCCTAATGAAATACTACTATACATATACATCGGCACCTCACTTAACTCGTTCTTGCAATAGATGATAATTAACAAAGAGACCCACAACTAGACAATGTACAGAGTATAGGAGACTTTGGAACATTCAGTCCTAAGTGAGATGTTTTCATCAAACCCTACCCCTCAAGTGCTGTGGGATGTCTTTCTGTATGCTGTGAATATGTGTTGCTCTGATTGGTTGATAAATAAAGCTGCATTGGCCTGCAGGGCAGGATGGAGCCAGGTGGGAAAATCCAGGAGAGATAGTGGGAGGAGAAAGGAGGCAGAAGAGATGCTGCGAACTGCCACCAGGAGAAGTAAGATGTGAAAATACTAGTAAGCCATGAAGCCATGTGGCAATACATAGATTAATAGAAATGGACTGAGTTAAGTTGTAAGAGCTAGCTAGTGAGAAGCATGAGCCATTAGGCCATATAGTTTGAAAATAATATAAGCCTCTGTGTGTTTATTTGGGTTCAAGCACAGGTGGGAGAGATTCGTCCAGACCACAGAGCCAGACAGGACCAGAGAAACTTTTCAGCTACATTCTCAAGTCTCAGAGATCTATGTGGGAAAAAAAATGCACAAAGATTGTAAGAGCCAATGATTAATAACTCCAGGGAATCTTCCAGATAAAACAGGACTGTAACATATAAACTCACAGAGACTGTGGCAACATGCACAAAATCTACATGGGTCAAGTCAGATAGGGTTCTAGCACTGAGAAAGAAAGTAAGTAGACACAGGGTCCCACCCCTAAGTAGCAACAATTTACAGTTGATGCCTGCTGGAAAAAAGAAAATCTTTTTTTTTTTCCAAATGAGTGTCACTGTGTATATCAACTGCCCTACAGGGCAAGCTCCCTGCCCCGGAGAAGTTGACCAACACAGAATGAATTCAAGCGTGTGTGTGTGTGTGTGTGTGTGTGTGTGTGTGTGTGTGTACTTTTTTGTCATAGTCTTATTCGTCTTTTTTATTTTCATTTTTAATAATTTGGTGGCTTTTGTATTTTGAAAGACAGAGGGAACACAACGTTGAGTGGGTATTTGCAGTTGGGAGTATCTGGGAGGAATTGGAGGACATGAACACATGCTCAAAATGTATGGTATGAAAAAATAATTCAAACAAAGCATTCACAAAATTTCACATTCAAAGGTATACTGGTACAATAGAGGCACAGATGTTATGGGACTAACCAACTACTTTGTAATTAGATTTAAGGACCTCCCCCATGAAATGGAACCCATACTTAACTTTGCTAAAGTGGCCAAGAACCTGAAACTAGGTAGGTCATTGGCCTAAGGAGAAATCTAAAATCTACTACCATTTTTCTTTTTTTTTTTTTTTTTTGGTTTTTCGAGACAGGGTTTCTCTGTGTAGCTTTGCGCCTTTCCTGGGACTCACTTGGTAGCCCAGGCTGGCCTCGAACTCACAGAGATTCACCTGGCTCTGCCTCCTGAGTGCTGGGATTAAAGGCGTGCGCCACCACCGCCCGGCTCACAAAATGACTCTTAATGGCATATGCTATACCCAGAAAGCAGAGCATCACTCAGCCTTCAACAGAGAAGCTTCTTATTTCAGTAGATGGTGATTAACAAAGAGGTTCACAACTGGACAATGTGTGGAGAGTGAGAGACTTTGCTGCTCTCATCCCTAAATAAATGTCTTTATCAAACCCCTCCCAAGAAGGCTCAGTGATCTATGCAGAAGAGGAAGGGTAAAGATTTTAAGATCCAGAGGTGGTGAGTCACTTCAAGGAAGTATGTCTTCTAGACATAACAGGAATGAACCCACAGAGACCATGACATAGCATGCATAAGACCCATTCAAGTTTAATCAGACAAAATTCCAGCACTAAGAAAGAAGCGGTAGACACAAAGTCCTACCGCTAACCAAGAAGCTCCTTGCAATTGATATCTGCTGGGAAAGTGAGATTTGTTTGTCTCCAATAGAGTGTTACTGGGAACATCAACCACACTCAAGGGCAGGCCCAATGCCCAGAAACATCTGGCCAACTGAAAACAGACCATGTTGTGTTTTGTTTGGGGTGTGTGTGTATGTGTGTGTGTGTGTGTGTGTGTATGTATATGTGTCTGTCTGTGTCTTTCTGCGTGTGTATATGTGTGTGTGTGTGTGTGTGTGTGTGTGTGTGTGTGTGTGTGTATGTGTGTGTGCTGGTTTGAATAGGAATGGCCCCCATAGGCTCATACATTTGAAAGCTTGGTTACCAGGCAATTGACCAAACCTTGGCAGGGATTAGATGTGGTCATGTTGTAGAAGGTATGGCCTTGTTGAAGGAAGTGTGTCATTGGGGGTGGGCTTCGGAGTTTCAAAAGCTCAAGCTAGGCCCTGTGTCTCTCTCTTCCTACTGCCTACGGATCTGGATATAGACCTCTCAACTTCTTCTCCAGCACCATGTCTGCCTGTGTGCCAGCTTGCATGTTGCCAAGGTGATAATAGACTAAACCTCTGAAACTGTAAGCAAGCCCCACCTAAACGCTTTTTTTTCTTTTTTTTATAAGAACTGTTGTGGTCATGGTGTGGAGCACAAATTCACAAAAAAAAGCCACGTGCCTGTGTCCTTGCAGTCCTTGGCTCAGGCCCGAGCTTCATACAGCCAGAATCTCCACCCCACTTGAGCTGGACTCCCTAACCTGCTGGCTAAGTTTTTGTTGAAGCCTCTCTACAGTAAAATTCATAGGTTTGGGGGCTCAAAAAACAGCAGGACTTAGCCACTTTCTCACATTTCTCTCATGCAGATGGCTGGATCTTTTGCTTGTTTTCTCTCACGGTGAGTTTTGTCTTTCTCTGGGTCCCCTCCTCAAGCTGCTGCCACACTGTCATCTGAATCGTCACTGTCAGCTGATTTGGTGAGTCAATTGGGATTTCTTAAAGGGAGGAATTAGTTAAAAGAAAGTTTTTTCCCCACATTAAAAAAAGGGTAACGTTTTTACAATTGAAAGCATTTGGTCTCTGTTTGACTATACATTAAATGGTCTGAAACGGAACAATTAAATGAGAGGATAATTAATGTTGATGGAATAGATGTAATCTCAATTATAAATATTATTTGTTTGATCATTTTTGTTTTATCATTTTAAAAGTTGGTTAATATGAGTGCCAAGATAAAAGTTTTGGAAAAACTTGTTAAAACAGATCATAAGGATATTCACACCCAGACAGAAGAATTTAAAGGAGAACCAATCTCAACATTGCATTATAAAGTTACAGAGGAACAGCCTAAGGCTTTCAAACAGCCAACCTTAATCTATTCAGTAACCATACAGGAACTGCCAAATGATAGACATCCCCAAGACTGGATACAAGCTGATTGGACTCCTATTCAAATGTTAGGTTTAAGGAGAGACAAAGAAGCAATAATCTCATATGGCATCCACTCATCTTTTGTGAAGCAGATGTTAAACTCGTTGTCAACTTGTAATAGAATTATCCCTCAAGACTAGAGAGATAGCAGTCTCAGAGGCTGGTCCCCAGTTACAATGGAGGCTCTGGTGGAAAGATGAGGCTAAGACCATTGAACAATGGAGTAGGGCTACAGATATTGAAATTTGCCAAAATCGATTTCTTGGAGAAAGTGATATGCTGATATACAAAGTCAATCTTTATATGATGACCGCACCCTGGCAGCATCCTTAAATACTTGGGACAGAATTGAAGAAGTAGGAAAGAAAATTCAGTTATTTACTAAAGTTGTACATTGCCCCAATTTCTTACAAAGATTGACTTCAACAGTGAATAGAATGATACCAAATTCAGAAACTAGACAGATAATAATTGCATCTCTGGCTTTTGAAAATGCTAATGCACAATGCAAAGGGGTAACTAAGCTGTTAAAGGCAAGATCAGCACCCTTGGAGGAATGGATCCAAGATCAATTAATATTGAATCTCATGATCATGATGATGCTTGGATAGGAGAGGTGATGTCCAGAGGTTTGGAGAACAACAGTAATATCAAATGTTTCAGTTGTGGTAAACGGGGTCACCTAAAAAGGGACTGCAAACAGGGCACTCCGAGCAACAATGTTTTTGCTAAGAATAATCCCAACAGAACACACCTCCCTTCTGGATTATGCAGAAGGTGTGGCAAAGGCAGACATTGGACTAAGAATGTAGATCAACAAAGGATAGACAAAGTAATCCTTTGCCTTTGCCATCAGGAACTCCCTGAAGGGCCTCTCGTAGGCCCCCATGGCAAATTCTGTTCAGTCCTTTCCTGCCATCATGGAAAAAACTCCTTCCCAGCAATTAAAGAACCTAATGCCTATTGTAAAAAAAAACAAAAAACAAAAAACAAAAAAACAAAAAACAAAAAAAAACAAAAACAAAAAACAAAAAAACAAAAACAAAACAAAACATACTTCTTTGGATGACAGAACAGCTATAAAAGAGAGAACAAAAAATTCAGGGAAAAATATGAATCAAAATTGATAAAGATTAGATTTGGAAACTCCCAAAAGTTAGGGTTAGGGAAGAGATTTATTTCTGTCTTTTCAGGAAAATAAAAACAACCATGTTGAAGAATTTAAAGACCTTTAGACAAATAAGCACCCAAAGAAGAAGGGGAAGCTACCCTGAAAAAATTACCAAGAAAAGAAATAATCTGACCTAGTGTGATCTTTGAAGTCTCCAAAAGGATGATGGGACCCCACAACAACGATTCCATATGAACTATGATAAAGCCACTAAACTAACAAATACCACCCAAAGATCAGCTTTGGACTACAAACTGCTCAGGACAATTTCGATATGGCTAACTGAAATGATCCAGCCTCACAGAGTACTCTAGCCAGGACTTGAGACAATCTCTGTACTTTCACATTATGCAGAGACTGGACAACAAATGATATAGCTACCTCTCTCAGGACTTGACAGTTAATCCAAAATTTTTCTTTTCAGGATCCCCTAAAGATGCCTTCACCCCCAGACAGCAGAAAGTAATTTCAAGAACACAACACCCACATTCCCAAGAGGTAGGGTGTATGGTGATATTTTATTTGTATTAAAATGTTATTTGTATGTTAATAAATAAAGTTGCCCAGGGGTCAGAGCTATTAGCAAGCCATAGGAAAGCAGGGCAGTGGTGGCGTACACTTGTAAGCCCAGCACTTGGTAGGCAGAGCTGGGTAAGTCTCTATGTGTTCAGGGATACAGCCATTATTGGACACACATGCCTTTAATCTCAATACCAAGCATGGAAAACCTGGAGGCCTATACAGACAGGCCGTGACGAGGCAGTCATGTGGTTGGGTTTACAACCAATGAGAAGGCAGAACAGGAACACTATATAAAGACTTTAACACAGGGGTAGTTCTAGTTCGGAGAGGTAGGACCACTGCAGGAGGAAGGGTAAGGTTTTAGCTCTTAGCTCTGACCTCTTGGCTTTCTTCTTTGCATTGGTTCTGTGTTTCTTATTTAATAAGAAGGTTAGTTACATCTACAAGGGTGGGTGGTTTTTGGTCATTCAATGAGTTAATGTATAATTGTCATTGTTTAGGATGGTTGGTTCTAAGTTGCTATTGGTAATGGTCAGGAAAAAAGCTAAACAAAGGAGATTAGATTCAGGCTTCTTGTTTGAAAATGAAAAAGAGAGAAATAGAAATAATAAGATAAAAGTATAGATTATTGAATCAACTCTGAAAAAAAGGAGAATATGTATACAATAAGATAAAAGGATAGATTATTGAATCTACCTTTAATAAGCAACTACTAATTTTAAATACCTTACATTGGATTGGAATTTTGTATGTTGTATATAAATTTTGTATATTTATACAAACTTGAGATTAATTTTGTTAGAATATACTGTACATATATTTCTAATTTTGTTCAAGGTATTGTGCCTATACAGCTCATTTAACAATGAAATGCAAATTGCTAGTCCTTAAAAGTTATTATTACCAACTAATCAGTATATAAAGAAATGTAAGTTAGTAGTTAGTCATTACAGCTGAACTTTTAGTCAGGTTAGGTATGTTTTCAAGGTCAAACAGATATATTTTAGATAGACAGGTCATCTTCAAACACTTCAGAGATCTACAAAATATGACATTTAAGATGTTTTAATAATACAGATTCATTTTTTATGACAATGAGACATGTCTGCCCCTGGCAACACCAATCTACTTTAGAGAAGATATGGGCATCAAAGAAACTCCATATGGAGTTTATTTTCTTTGTGGCAAAAATTAGCCACTGGGCAAGAAAGTGCCCTTGCCTTGACTGCTGACAGTATGCTGTCCAAATGGACAAGCCAGGCACAAAAAAGGACTGCAAACCTTGCCAACACAAGGTAGGCAGGCCTATTAGAAAATCCTGCTTCACAGATAAGTCTGTCAGATATGCTAGGACTATAGGCCAAAGATGGATACCCCAATATTGCAGAGGAACCTTGGGTGACTGTCCAGGCAGCCAGCTGTTTCTGTCATTTCTCACATTTTTGTAAGTCACTTGTTTGCACTTCCTGCTTACTCAGTTAATATTATTTCCTTCTTGGGTCTCTGAGGGAGTTGAAGACTAGATAGTTATAGTTTTCCTTGTTAACAAACTCAGAAAAGACACTCACTAAATAGGTGTAAAGTAAATAAGTTTGAAAGACATCAAAAGATAGTTTTGGGTTGCTAATACAAGTTAGGATAGAAAGTGAATTAGGTACAACACTTTGAACTCACCAAAATAGGATGGATAATGGAATATTTTCTCTGAATTTGTCAAATGTTTATCGACTGGACATTGTTAATGTAATTCTTGACTATATATATTGTATATGCTTATTGTACTTATTGTATAGAGTTTTTCCTTATATTAGTTATAATCTTTTATTATTTTAGACAAAAAAGGGGAAATGTGCTGATATATTGTGTGCCCTAATAAAATTTGCCTGAAGATCAGAGAACAGAACAAGCCACTAAATTAAATATGGAGGCCAGGCAGTGGTAGCACACATCTTTAATCCTAGCACTTGGGAGGCAGAGATCCATCTGGATATCTGTAAGTTCAAAGCTACCCTGGAATGAGATTGACTCAGTCTAGGAGAGAAACAGGAGCAGGCAGTGGTGGCACACACCTTTAATCCCAGCACTTGAGATATCATGCCTTTGTGTAGCTAGAGTTTTCCTGCCTGGCCCACAGTCAGGACAAATCTCTCTCACCTGCCAGTCCCACAGCCACTCAGACCCAACCAAGTAAACACAGCGACTTATATTGGTTACAAACTGTATGGCCGTGGCAGGCTCCTTGCTAACTGTTCCTACAACTTAAATTAATCCATTTCCATTAATCTATACTTTGCCACATGGCTTGTGGCTTACCGGCATCTTCACATGCTGTTTGTCATCATGGTGGCTGGCAGTGTCTCCCTCACCCAGCTTCCTGTTCTCTCAATTCTCCTCTCTGTTAGTCCCGCCTATACTTCCTGCCTGGCCACTGGCCAATCAGTGATTTATTTATTGACCAATCAGCAACACATTTGACATACAGACCATCCCACAGCGCCTTTGCTGGGGAAGCACACAAGCCTTTCATCCCAGCACTAGAGAAGTTGAGACAGGAAGTGATATGGCTGTGTAGATAAGGCATATGGAGATAGGAACTAGGTGCTTTTCAGGCTGAGGATTCCTAGAGGTAAGAGGTGGCTTGTTCCTTTTCTCTCTGATCTTTCAGCATTTACACCAATATCTGGTACTGGGTTGTTTGTTAAAATACTTTTTAAGATTTGTATTACACCCACCCCTAACCACGAAATTCTTTGCAATTGATATCTTCTGGGAAAGGGAGATCTGTTTGTCTCCAATAGAGTGTCACTGGGAATACCAACCACACTCAAGGGCAGGCCAACTGAAAGTATCTGGCCAACTGAAAACAGACTCTATGTTTTGTTTTGTTTGTGTGTGTGTGTGTGTGTGTGTGTGTGTATGTGTGTGTATGTGTGTGTGTGTGTGTGTGTGTGTGTGTTGGTTTGAATAGGAATGGCCCCCATAGGTTCATATATTTGAATGCTTGGTCACCAGGGAGTAGCACTACTTGGCAGGGTTTAGATGTGGTCATGTTGTAGGTATGGCTTTGTTGAAGGAAGTGTGTCATTGGGGGTGGGCTTTGGAGTTTCAAAAGCTCAAGCCAGGCCCTGTGTCTCTCTCTTCCTACTGCCTATGGATCTGGATATAGACCTCTCAACTTCTTCTCCAGCACCATGTCTGCCTGTGTGCCAGCTTGCACGTTGCCAAGGTGATAATGGACTAAACCTCTGAAACTGTAAGCAAGCCCCAACTAAATGCTTTCTTTTATAAGAGTTACTGTGGTCATGGTGTCTCTTCACAGCAATAGAACACTGACTAAGATAGTGTGTGTGTGTGTGTGTGTGTGTGCGTGTGCGCGTGTGCGTGTGTGTGTGTGTGTGTGTGTGTGCATTGTTTGATTTGGTTTGCCTTTTTTAAATTTTTGCTTTCCTATATGCCTTAGTTACTGTTCTATTGCTGTGAAGAAACACCAGGCAACTTTCAAAAGAAAGCACTTAATTGGGGCTTGCTTACAATTTCAGTAAGCAAGTCCATTATCATCATGATGAGAAGCATGGTGTCAGTCAGGCATGACACTGGAGCAGAAGCTGAGGGTTCACATCTGATCTTCGAGTTGTAGGCAGAGGGTGGGGAGAGACTGGGGAGAGACTGGGAATGGTATGGGCTTTTGAAACCTCAAAGTCCACTCCTTGTGACACACCCCCTCCAACAAGTCACATCACACTTCCAAAATAGTCCACCAACCAAGAAACATTCAAATATATGAGCCTGTGATGCTATTCACATTCAAATCACCACAGCATAGTTTCATATAATTGAACTCATATATGAACATTCACAATATGATTGCCTTCTTTGGTTCAGCCTGATGGTTTCAAGAGAAATGTGGTTTTAAATGGAAAGGTTCTTAATTTCTTTCTGTTTCTGTTTCCCATCAGGTGTATCTATCTACTCTATTTGACTAGTTGTTTTCAGCCTGTCATACTAGCCAGTGGACTTGGTGCTTCCTACTTTATTGACAGCTGCTGAATGTTGATTAGATGAATCCAAGTGACACCACTCTGAAAACGTCCAGATGGCTGCACTGGCTACAATTTTGATTAAACTGGCAAATAAAAAGTGACATTTAAAAACTTACAGTAATTGGGTAAAGTTGGACATGGTGTGACAGTCAGAGCCAGTAGTGTGCTACCACTGTTATGGCAGGAGCATTGTCTCCAGAATTCTTCTTTTTATAAAAGCCATTCTATTTCCCCTCACAGATAAATTCTCTCAGGTGTTTTTCATGCTGCATTGGTGAATACAAAGTGATGGTAATGTCACCTCTGGCTTTTAAAAATTCCCTGGACTTTACAGGTAGCATGATACTTCCATGTTCTTGGGGACATGAGATTTTTTTATTAAAACAACAACAACAAAAATTCTTTCATATTTGCCTGCTCTTCTCCAGCTCTGATCTATGAGGATGACGTTTGTGTTGTTTTTCCATTGGCTTAGCGGCTACACCTGAATCTACTAATATTTTCACTACTGTCCGTGCCTCCCCACTGCCATGGCCCCACGGTCAGTGTCCTGCCACTCAGGTAGCAGCCCAGCAGGACTTCTGAGTCCCCCAGCACTGACTCTGCTGCTGCCACCAAATGTAGTTTTTCACTGTCTCTATTGTTATATTTACCAACTAGTACTCAGGAGTCAGATGTTGGGGTGAAAACCTACTAGCTCAGAGAGGCCAAGAAGCAACCAGCTGACCTTCCTTTTTTGGCTGGAGACCCAGCAAGAGATCGTCTCTCCAGCCGTCCCAAACCAAAAAGACAGCAAAACTCGAAGTCCCTCCCTCCTCCTTCCTGTGTGTCTCTATCCACCTTCCTGGGTCCTCTTTACTCTTTTTGACTAATTCCTGTCAGCTAGCCGCTGGCTCTGCCCCTGATCCAAGGTTGATTGTATTAACAGTCTCCGGTTTCACAGTGTGATCAAATATCCCACAAGTTTGGTTTTCAGTCAATTACAGCGGTCTGCTGGATGAGTTGGCAATTAGGTGTTACAGATTATAGCTTTTCAAATTAGCATTCTGAGTGGTTTTTTTTTTTCATTTTTTGTTTTCTTTTTAAAATGTTTCATGTATTTAATCTTTTAAATATCTCAACCAATAATTAAATCTGAAGATGAGAAAGGTTTGCTTTGGCTCATGGTTTCAGAGAGGCTCCAATCTGTTGTGGCAAGAGCTCTCAGTTGGTATCATTGGGAGCTGCTAGTGTTGACTGCTCACACGGCACAGACCAGGGGCAGACAGGCTGGGCTAGAAACATAAGCAGATTCAAAGGTTCATCCTGAGTGTCTCACTTTCATCACCGAGAACCCACCTCTCAAAGACTCCTCAGCCTTCAAAATAGTGCCACAAGCTAGCGACTGAGTAAGCATCTGAAATGCAAGCCTCACCCATCTACACAGCCCTGCTCTCCCTCACCCCGGTACCCACCGTAGGACCATGCGCTGCCACAGAGGGATTGCAGTGGAGCCCACCACTGCCTTTCTCTGCGCTGTCTCAGGACCTGCACTGACAAATGACAGGAAGATGAGTGAATGCCTCAGGCCTCTTACCACTGCTGGGGCTGCTGTCTCAGAAACCCTTACAATGCAAATCCAGAATCAACAGCTTCTGACAGAAGATGCATTGCTCAGTAGGGGACCACGAAGCCCATTGTGGGGATAGCCACATGGTGGATAGCCGCATGGTGAAGGTCCCACACCCACATCTCCCTGGTCCACATGGAGCTTGACTGCTACTACCCTCACTCCTGTGCAGTAGGGTGGGTCTCTCCAGCCTTCAGTCACAGTCAAAGAACCATTAGAAGACACCAAGCTGGAAACCAAGGCAACATTGCACAACAAAGTAAAGCAAGAAGATAAATATTTGCAAGAAAGTTGTTTACTAAGAAAGCCACCCCAGGGAAGTGTTGGAGATCTCTGATCCAGAAGCCTGATGGATATGAAAAAAAAACCAATAAAGTGATTCTCCAGCAATGGATCCCAAAGAAATCAACAAGGATAAAGTGTCTGATGAAGAACTTAATTAAAAGGCTAAATGAGAGCCTAAGGAGTATAGAAGAGTGAAAGGGAACCAGGAATATCATGTAGGATACTAATAATAAATTCAGTATGAAATACAAATTTGGACAAAGAACCAAATACCCCTGAAATAAAAAATTTAGTAAATGGTCAGGGAGGGAGATACCACGAAGTCAATCAAGCAAGAGAAAGGAAATATGAATGCAATAACAGATCTTTTTCAAAAGACAGTGTAGCATATATCCTAAAATGTAGATGTAACTAACCATCTTATCAAATAAGAAACACAGAGCCGATTCAGAGAAGAAAGTCAAGAGGTCAGAGCTAAGAGCCTTACCCTTCCTGCTTCAGCTGAGAGCTCTCCAAAAAGGGGGCTACTTCCTGTGTGTTTGTCTTTATAGCCTTTCTGTTCTGCCTTCTCATTGGTTGTAAACCCAAACACATGACTGCCCTCGTCACTGCCTGTCTGTAGAGACTTCCAGGTCTTCTATGGTTGGTATTGAGATTAAAGGCGTGTGTCTCCAGTGCTGGCTGTATCCTTGAACACACAGAGATCTACCTAGCTCTGTCTACCAAGTTCTGGGATTAAAGGTGTGTGCCACCACCGCCACACTCTTGCTATGGCTCTAATAGCTCTGACCTGTGGGCAACTTTATTTATTAACATACAATTAAAATCACATTTCAGTACAAGTAAAATACCACCACACTAAAAGGTCTTATTAATGAAAATAAACCTAGAGCAAGGTATTGGGGTGAATGCTGGAAGATCAGAGAAGCAGAACAAGCCACAGCCACCTCACCTTGCCAATTCCTCAGACTGGAAGCCTCTGAGTCCTCATCTAGAATGAATCTCAACTGAACTGTTGCTCAACAGCCTAAAAGCTTAACCAGCTCTAGTTCTTGGTTTTCACGCCTTATATACCTTTCTGCTTTCTGTCATCACTTCCTGGGATTAAAGGCTCTTGTTACCACTGCCTGGCTGTTTCCAGTGTGGCCTTGAACTCACAGAGATCCAGGCGGATCTCTGCCTCTGGAATGCTAGGATTAAAGGCATGTGCTACCACTGCCTAACCTCTATGTTTAATATTATCTCTGTTCTGTCTCTCTGATTTTCCAGCATTCACCCTACTACCTGGGTCCAGGTTTGTTTTTATTAATAAGACCTGTTAAGTTCCATGCTACAGACAGGTCTTTGAAAATGTCCCAGTCAGGCAAAATTAAAAAATAAAGGACACATTTGAGGTCTTTGGGACACCATTAAAAAAAAAAAAAAAAGACACACGCCTGTGTGTTTCAACATCCGCAGAGAAACACACATGTCCATGTTAGTGTAACAGTATTTGTAATAGCCAAAATGTCCACTAACAGATAAAGAGGGCTCAGTTAATAAAGTGCTTGCTGTCCAAGCACGAGGACCTGAATTCAGTCCCCCAGAACCTACATAACAGAACTAAGATGTTGTGGAGTGTTACTTTAACTAGGCAAAGATGTGTTACATTTGTTTATGCTGCATTTGTTTATGTAAAGATGTGTAACATTTGTTTATGCTGCATTTGTTTAACTATATAAAGATGTGTTGCTGTTTCACCCTTCTTGCCTAAGGCATCTGATTGGTCTAATAAAAAGCTGAACATCCAATAGCTAGGCAATAGAAGGATAGGTGGAGTAGGAGGAATCTAGGCTTGGAAGAAGAAGGAGGAGAGAACAAGGGAGGAAGAGAGAGAGAGACACCCAGGGGCCAGCCAGCCAGTCAGTCTACAGCCAGCCAGACATGGAGTAGGACATACAGAATGAAAGAAAGGTAAAAGGCCCTGAAGCAAAATGTAGATTAAGATAAACTGGTTAAAATAAGTTATAAGAGCTAGTGAGACAAGGATAAAATAAGGCCAAGCATTCATAATTAATATTAATTCTCTATGTCATGATTTGGGAGCTGGATGGTGGCCCCAAAGAAAGCATGCTGAGCAGTGCAGCATGCACCTGTAACCCCAGTACTGGAGAGGTGGAGACAGGGTGATATCTGGGCTTGCTGAGAAGGCTAGTTCAATCAGCCCTGGGTTCAGCAAGAGACTGTCTCAAAAAATAAGAAGGCAAGTGATTAAGGAAGACACTCAACATCTACCTCTGGCCTACACACACACACACACACACACACCTTCCCACTCTTTCCCATCTGTACATACATGTAAACATACACAAAAAACAATACATAAAGAAAGTGGAGCTTTATATTTGGCTATGAAGAATGGAATCCTGCCATTTGCAGCAAAATGGATGAAGAGGACATTTCTTACATGAACTAGTCCAGCCTCAAAATAACATGGACCACATTTTCTGTCATAGGAGTCACTAAAGAAAGGTGACCTGAGAATAAACTGTGATTGCCAGAGGGTGGGAGCCGTCAGTGTAATGGTGGAAGTCAGACTGACTCACTCACGCCACAGGCAGGTGTGGAAATGTCATGCTGAACTTCATTAATACTCAGAATTTTAAAATCTCAGTAGAGGGAACGCTATAAAATACCTGATTAGTAGTATTGTGCAGTGTCACAGGAAGTCCGAGGAGGGGTCCCAGCAGGCAGACACCTGCAATGTGACCAATGGAAGTGCTGAAAGGGGGTGTAAGATAAAAACTTAGAAAATCTGAACCAAGAACATGGACTCCAGTTAATGTAGGGCTCATTATTTCTGACTGTTGTCAACAGTCAGGGAAAGTAAAGCTGGACTGGGTAGGACCTCTGCCTACCTTTACAACCTTTCTGTGTACCTCAAACAATTTTAAAAGTATGTTAATTTTAAAAGGAAGAAGTCTGATGCCTTAGAAAATGAGATCACTAAAAATCAAGCACCAGGCACACATGGCTTCTACAATCCTTGACACTTGGCACAGTGAGGCACGAGGATGGCAGAAACCAGGTGTTTAAAGCTAGCCTGGGCAACATAGCAAAAACCCAACTCCAAAATAAATAAAATAAAGACAGGAAAAGACAGGAGTGTGTACCCTGATCACCAGGCCCTGGCTAGTAAGGATTCCCTTTCCCGTGCTGGTCTCTAGAGAAGAATTTTCTCATTTTGAATAATTCACTTAAATTCGATTTTAAATTCTGAGTCTTTGGTCTACTTTTCCTAAAACTCAGTTTTTCATCTGTATAACTAAAGTGATGACAGATGGCATATGAAAAATATCTCCTACAATGCTGAACGTGACCGCTTAGGTGTGGGGAGTGGCCTCCTGAGCTTGTGCTGTGGTTTGGATATGGCGTTCATGTGCAGAAGCTTGATCTCCAGTGTAGATACACTGGAAGGTGGAAAAGCCTTAAATAGACAGGGCCTAGTGAGGGGTAACCAGGTCATGGGGAAAGGCATCGATGCTGGCCTCACAGGGTGAGCGAGGTCCTGGGATTGTGGCTTGTTTTAAAAAGCAATCCTGGGCCCTGCATCTCAGTGACTTTGCATCTCACTTCACCACCTCCACCAGAACACACTATTATTTTTTTTTTTTATTTAACATGTATGAGTGCTTTGCCTGCACGTAAGTCTGTGCACCACGGACATGCATGGCCCCCATGGAGTCCAGAAGAGGGTACTGGTTCCCCTGGAACTGGAGTTACAGACAATTGTGAGCTGCTATGTGGCTGCTGGGAACTGAACTTGGTGGTCCTCTGAAAGAGCAACCAGTGCTCTTAACCACTGCGCCTTTTCTCCTGCCCTACTATGACAGCATCCACTATGTTGTGACAAAGCCAGAGGTCCTCAACGGTGCCAGTAGATGGTGATCCCAGCTCTTAAATCTCTCTAGACTAAGTGCACTTTTCTATCAAAGCAAGAGAAATGTGTTAAACAACAGGGTCGTTACTGGTGCACTAAAACTTCAACAGTGATGGGCAAAATGGATGTCCAGACATTTCTTTTTCTTTTTAATTTCATTATTTGAGTATGTCTGGTTTTGCCTGTGTGGATATCAATGTACCATGTGTGTACTGCTCAAGGAGACCATAAGAGGGCATCCGATGCTCTAGGGCTGTAGTTGCAGGCGGTTGAGCGCCTCAGTGTGATACTGGGAATCAAACCTGAGTCCTCTGGAAGAACAGCCAGTGCTCTCCGCTACTGAGCCATCTCTCCAGCCCCTGTCCATACTTTTCATAGGAAGCCTAAACTGACCTGCGGCTGAGCACTTCCCTTGTTAGAGATCCCACCCTGTCTACTGGCAAATTTGAGTCTTCCAGACAACATCGGTATTCTATAAGAAGGGTTCCCAGAACTGCTTCAGAGCCTTGTGAGGGAATTGTCAGCTCATCTGGGGGGCACAGAGCTTTTTATCCTTGACAGTGTCATGGAAGGTAAATGGAAAAAATCCATTGAGTGGCAGGGGAAGAGAAGCAGAAAAATGTCAAACTAGCACCAAGAACGCTTAAAAAGGGGCTTATTGTTTCCCTGCCTTGGACAACTTTCAGTGTGGATTCATCTTCTGTGGCTAGGAGACAGCTTGCAATTCATCAAGGACACAGATGAAAAGCCGTACTGCCTCACTTTGTTTCCTTAGGAAATGAATCCTAACAGACCACGCTGAGGTAGAAGAATAACAAAGACGGGGGTGTGCACCTGCCGCAGCCCGAGGAAGTAAATATAGCAGCTAAAGGGACTCCAAGGTATGAGTTTGGAAGAGAGAGATTAGAGAGAGCCGGAGACAGCGAGGGAGGGGGGTAAACGGCAGTCCTGACTGTTAGAAATTTATGAACTAATCAAAAATAACACACTAGAGAGATCCAGAACAATGCACATCCAAGTGTAGAAGAAAATGGCCTGAAATTTATGCAAATCTGAGAAGGAATTCAATAGCTTCTTTACCTGAGGGTTGTTGCATTCACTCTCCAGCATCGAGACAGTGTCCAGGGTCTGTAGAACTTCCCACTAAAGGAGCTGTGGTCACAAGTGAAACCGGGGAGGTGAGCTGAGACAGTCTCATAGTGTCCATTTGTGGTTAGCAGCCTCGGACTTCAGTGGCTACATAAGCACCTGTGGACTGTAAAGAACCGGGAGGCAGAGGAGGAGGCATGGAAAACCTGTCTGTGGAAATGGCTCCCAGGCCTAAGAACTGTGGCAGGACAGTGCCGCTCTGGAGTGTTGTCCAGAGTTGGAGAGTTACAGTTCAGTCCTCGGGGCTGTGGCCTCCCTGAACTAACTTTGTGCTAGAACTTAGATGTTTAGGACCCAGATGAACTGGGCAATCTTTCTGTATTTCTCACAATAAATTTCTGTTTAAATCAAGGTGGGCTAGCTTAGTTTTTCCATCCTAACACAGGGATGGTTATAGGCAATGGAGCCCTGAGAGAAACGGCGAGAAATCTGAGGCTGCTCCCTTGACTGGTTGAGGTAGAGTAGGAGAGGGGAACTCAGCCCTCTCCAGACCAGCAGAGGTGAGACAATTGATTTCTTGCCTTCCCTTGGTCATCAGATGACTTGCACCCTGAAGGTCTCCTCAAGCTCGGCTCTACTGACAGACGTTCTGTGTGGTGGGGTTGCCCTGTGTATTGTGGGGTGTTTAGCAACGTTCCTGGCTTTGACCTGTAGGTGCCGATAGCATCCTTCCCATCCTCACACAGTTATGATAACCAGTAACACCAAATGTGCCCCTGGTTCAAAACGACTGCCGTGAAGAGAGAAGGAAACCAGTGACTCACAGGACTATTATGGGGTGTGTAAGTTAGCACAGGATAACAGCGCTCCCATACCAGTCCAAGGGACAAAGACAGCCAGGGACTTGACTTGACTTTGCTAAATTCCTTTATCTCCCGGTGTACCTAGCTGTAACAGCCAAAGGCCCACCTCTCGTTTGAGCCTGTGGTGGGCAAAGGGCTGCAACCCGGGGCAGCTCTAACTGGTGGCAGGCGGTCCTTGAGAACTACCGCACAGTAGGGTGGTGTGCCCAGCTCTGTTCCGCCATCCAGTCTCTTCGGAATTGCCACCACCCAAGGTGAGGCCTAACAAGGGCACACCCACATCCAGGGTCTGCCGACACAGCAGTTCAGGTGTCTGGACACTGCCTTCGAACTCAGGAGGTTTTAAAAAGGCTGCCCCAGCCTCTCAGCTCTTTGTGGGTTCAGGTAAGGCCTTGCTCGATTGCGTTGCAGCCGGAGGTGGGTTGGTAATGGAGCTCTCCGGAAGAGGAGGGAAACTGATTTAAAATGTTCACCACTCTCCATACAAGCTAGCTCCAGTACGCCATGTGCCGAACCTGTCTCTCAGGCCCTCTCCACTTTCCTCCCTTCTCTTCTATGGGATTTTATCAGAGCACGGTCTAATAAATCCCTCCTTCCCAATCTCTGTCTCGGGGTCTGTGTCTAAGGGAATCCAACCAGCAATGCACATCGACTCAAGGTGGTTGAGTCCCGAGAGGGGGGATCTTCCACTGAGGGGGAACTTCTCAGTTGATGTTCTTGCTGGGAAAACCCTTGTTGGGCACTCCAAGTCTTTAGAATTTGTCTTACAGATGACGAAGAAACAGTAAAGGGTTTAAAGCAGATACATGCAAGATTGAGCACATTTTAGGAAGATTTCTTGGAAGCAGAAACAGAATAAACTGGAACACCAAGAGATTGTTCACATAGTCCAGCTGGGACTCGGTACTCTGGAGAGACATGGTGGCTAGCTAGACACAGGGATGCAGGAGAGGTGGCTAGTTAGACACAAGGCCGCAGAAAAGGCAGCTAGTTAGACAGAGATGAGGGATGGGGAGGGAAGAGATGCCCAGCATTGCAATTAACTACTACTTTGGGAAGCTAACTACTTTGGGAGGCTGACTTTATTAGTTTATGGCGGAGAATTAGAAGAAAGATGGACTTTGATAATGACAAATTTAAAGCACACCCACGTGGACTTTTTTTTTTTTTTTTTTTTTTTTTTTTTTTTTTTTTTGGTTTTTCGAGACAGGGTTTCTCTGTGTAGCTTTGCACCTTTCCTGGGACTCACTTGGTAGCCCAGGCTGGCCTCGAACTCACAGAGATCCGCCTGGCTCTGCCTCCCGAGTGCTGGGATTAAAGGCGTGCACCACCACCGCCTGGCGCACGTGGACTTTTAAAGAGAGATAAGCAGCAGGGATGCATTTGGGTAAATATGTTACATCATGTTACTTATACCCTGAGCAACTCTAAAGTAAAGCTATATAAATAAAGTACAATATGATAAAAAGATAAAACTTTCAGTTTAAGGGGATCTCGAGAGGCAAGTTTAATGCATCGGAGGGAAACTAACCAACAGCTACGGAGCCAGCTCCAAACCTGCCAGAACTCGTCAGCACCAAGCAGAGGGGATCGTTGTGATTTCCATCATCATGGTTTCTTTCTACCCTGCCCTCGAGCCAGTTGGCCCAGGGACTACAGTTATTAAGAAAGCTCTTGGGTACTGTGGACTGGCTCATTTAAAGGAGACTTCTGCACAGGAAGGAAAACTCAATTTATTCGGATCTGGTGTTAGCTGTTAGGCATTCCTGTAGAGTGAGTTAGGCCGGGGCCAGTGGGAGGACCATCAGACACACTGAAGGGGAGTTTAAACAACTTATAAGCTGGTAGTGCTGACCTGTAATCCCAACACTGAGAGAGCTGAGGCAGGAGGATCTTGAATTCCAGGCCATCCTGGGCTACAGAGCAAGTTTTAGGCTAGCCTGGATCACATATCAAGACCCTGTCTCAAACAACATCAAGAAACAAAAAGTTAAGTAAACAACTTGATGTCCAGCCTAAAAATGCATGTCGAGGCAGCAGGATTCTGCAAGTCTGAGAGAGACACAAGCCCAAACTTCACTGAACCTGTATTCAGCAGGAGCCAACAGCTTAGAGAGTCACCTGTTCTCTGCCATGAGCTCGGGGCAAGCATCTTCCAGGTGAATCAGCTGCTAGAAGGTCCGAAACAGGCATGGAGTCAAAGGGCATGGGGTGTGGTGATGACAAGGAGAGTGTCTAATGGGCAGAAAAGGACCACAGGTGCTACCCACAGGCTCATTAACATAACCCAAATGTAAAGGACTATGCGGGCCTATCAGTGATAAGGCAATATAACTAGAAATACATTGGCAGATTGTCTCTGCAAGATATTACTAATAGTTCCTAACTTAACTCTAAAATAGAAGACATAATTCAGAAGTGATCAAGGCTTCAAGGGATATATAAGTATAGATTTGGGGAGTTTTGTTTTTGTTTTTGGAGAGTGTCGGATGTAGTCATAGCTGGCCTCAAACTCACTATGTAGCTGAGGATGCCCTTGAACTCCTGACCCTCTCTCTTTCTTCCATTTCCTGAGTCCTGAGATCAGAGGCAGATCTCAGAAAAGACCATATTTTTAAAAACAATTTTCTCTAATCATCCTTTCTTAAGAACATAAAATTTTGTTCCTTGGTTTTTATTTGCAAAGGGTTTTATTTCCCTCTCTATCACAGCAGACATATCACTAGGCTTATCTGTGGATTAGCTGATAAATGAAATCAGGTTGTCTGTGCCCTGAAGAAACTCCAGAGCTGCATGATCTCATGAGAAGGCAGGCTTGAAGGAATGAGTTCAGGAGGTCATGGCGGGCACTGCTTTCCTTCAGGGTGTAGGGAAGATATGAAATACCCTGAGACACACAAGAATAATGCAAACAGAAATGACCATATCTCCCAAATCCAAGCACTATCTGATAAGTCTTTAATAGAAATGCCATGAAGAAAATCTACTGTTTTACCTTTGATTTTGAAAGGAAATAGAGAATAGAAGTAGGTACATCCTGTGAGAGAGGAAGGAACAGATGTGAACAGGCAACCACACGGGCAGCCCATCGAGGAGAACTGGATGATTAATACACTACAAACAAGTTGGGACAGCATGATTTATCTCCATCTCAGAATGGAAACCCATGAAGCAGAAAATGAGGTTAAAATGAAAAATGTAGGAATCTTGACAAACAGCAGAATAATGGATAATCTATGTTTAAAGTAAGGACATAAATTAAGAGAAAGAACCAAAAGTCTCATAAAGAATTCAGGAATCCTCTAAAAAATTTTCACAAGCAAGCAAGCAGAGGTTGAACACCTTTTCAGAAAATGAAGTCTTTCTTAACACCGTAGCCCCAGAATGAAACAATCGATACCCTGCGTTCTTCAGTAAGATGATGCTTTACTAGAAAAGGAGTCAGGCAGAAAATGGAAGCCACTAAGACTTTCTTTATGGGAGACATGGGAATGTTCATTGTTCCAAGAAAAGTTACACTTGGCCAGTGAGTCATGGCAGAAATTAAGTAAAAGTAAATTAGGACCAAATTTGCAAGTTATCAATATTCTGATATCAATATTAATGATCAAAACCAAGCATTGCTTGCCCAGAGCCAGAGCAGTATGTATGCACCTGCAATGATTTTTGACTTAGTGATATCGTGACTTCACAAGATACAAGGGCAATAGGTGTTCTGTTGAACTTTGGTCTTTCCTAGGCCAGAAATATGTGTCACTGTTTGAATAGGAATGGTCCCCATAGACTCAGATATTTGATGCTTGATCATTGGGGAGCGGCACTATTAGGAGGTGTGGCCTTGTTAGAGGAAGTATGTCACTGTGGGGAAGGCTTTAAGGTTTCAGAAGCTCAAGCCTGGCCCAGTGTCACTTTTTCTTCCTGCTGCCTGCTGATACAGATATAGAACTCTCAGTTCCTTCTCCAGCACCAAGTCTGCTTGCATGCCACCATGCTTCCTGACACGATGATAATGAACTAAACCTCTGAACTGTAAGACCCGATTAAATGTTTTCATTTATAGGAGTTGCTGTGGTCATTTCTTCATAGCAATGAAACCCTAAGACAGAAGTTGGTACCAGGCACTGGGGTACTGCTGTGACAGGCCAGACCATGCCTTTGTTTGGAGGAATATGGACTTTGGATTAGAAAAGCAGTTGAATGCTTGAAGTGGGGCTTAATGGGAACATGGAAGACAGTGGTGCTGAGGGTGATTTACTGTGAGGGCTCAGCTCAAAAGGTTTCAGCGGGTGACACTATTAGTATGTGGCCTAGAGACTGTTCTTGTGGTATTTTCATGAAGAATGTGGCTGCTTTCTGCCCTTTTCAAAAAAAAAAAAAATCTGCCTAAAGCTAAACTGAAGAGTTATGGATTAACAGCTTTGGAAGAGGAGATTTCCAGCCAGCCTAGTATTGACTGTGTTGCTTGGTTATTAGTGCCCATGCTTTTGCAGATCTATAATGAAAAAGAGCAAGCTGAGCAAGGAAAAATACAAAATGTACAGGAGAAAGGAGGCATGAGAGAATGCGAAGGAACTAAGTCCTATGCTCAAGGAGATAAAAAGAGTAAAGAAAAGCCTGATTTTTTTTCTGTTGCTTTTCTTTAATGGAGTGAAGTGAGTGGTGACCTCAGGGCAAGATTCCATCCAGCTTGTAAAAAGGAATTAAAGGATAGTTTAGGGCCAGGTGTGGTGTACACCTTTAACCCCAACACTCCAGAGGCAAAGGCAAGTGGATCTCTGAGTTTGAGGCAGCCTGGTCTACAGAGCAAGTTCTAGGACATCCAAACTTAGGTAGTGAAGGAAACCATTGAAAGCAGAAAGTTGGTGAAAATATATTTGAATGAGGGAGGTCATGTTCCCGCCCCAGCAAGCAACTGAACTTGGCAGCTTTGGCCACATGGTTCCTGCTTTAGAGTCAAAGATACAAGAGATGGATTATTGAATCTCCTTCCATGACTAAGGAAGGCCTCTGGAGCCAGGCATATAGTCCTACATGGAGGCCTAAAAAGGCCATTGCATGAAGCTATGAAGGTGAAGCCTGGATTGTGCTAGAGACCCCAAGATGTTGGAGATGCCAGATTCATGGGATACCCGCTGAGGAAAGCTGCTAATAGGGAGTGGAAACAGCCCAAGAGAGAGAAGTTTGTTACAGTCAACAAAGCTGAAAGGAGTTGGAGATCTGAAGAATGCTTTGACATCAGACAAAGAGATGCAGACTTTGGAGTTTGCCCAGCTGGTTTTTGGTCTTGCTTTGGTCCAGTATTTCCTCACTATGCTCCTTTCCCTCCCTTTCTGAATGGTAATGTATTTTCAGTGTCATTGTATATTGGAAATACATGATCTACTCTGATTTTGATTTTATCAGAGGTTACAGTTAAGAGATTGCATGAGTCTCATAAAAGACTTTGGACTTTTAGACAGAGTTGAGACTGATAGTTTATGGAACTTTTGAAATTGGACTAAATGCATTTCTGCATTAGGATGTAGGTATAAGTCTTTGGGAGTCAGGGAGTAGAATGTGGTAGTTTGAACAGGCATAGTCCTCATAGGCTCATATATTTGAATGCTCATTAAGAAGTGGCACTATTAGGAGGTGTGGCCTTGTTGGAGTAGGTGAGGCCTTGTTGGGGTTGAGCTTTGAGGGTTCAGAAGCTCAAGCCAGGCCCAATGTCACTCCCTCTTCCTGTTGTCTGCCGATCCAGTTGTAGAACTCTCAGCTACCTCTCCAGCACCATATCTGCCTGCATGCCACAGTGCTTCCCACCATGAAGATAATGCACGAAACTTCTGAACTGTAAACCAGCCCCAATTAAATATTTTTCTGTATAAGATTTGCCATGTACATGGTGTCTCTTCACAGCAATGCAACCCTAACTAAGAGTCACAGTTCTCAAGATTCTGGACCACAGCAGCTTCTAATCAGCCTGGTGATCTTCTGCAGCACTAACTGGTGATGTCCCATAGATCAGGTTCCCAGCCAATGATGGGTTGTTGGGACCCTATTGTTTTTCTTTGGGAAGAAAGGGCTCAGAGTAGCCAGTTATGAGAAGAGCTGTCAGAGGGTAGGACTAGTTCATGGTCAGACTCCTGATGGCCTAACCGAAAGAGAGCAATGTGTTTCCTGTGCTAGAGTGTAACAGGAAGTGGTATTTTCCACAGTAGGATAAGAGCAGACATCTCCAACTCCTCTAGTCCAATTTCTCAAGTCAAACTCTCACACTTTCTAGAGAAAGTAAATAGCTAAATTTTACTCTGTTAACACTATTTGCTAGCTCAAACCTTTTTGTAAAAACCAAGAGCAGGCTCTTGTGCATATTTTATTTTCTTATGAGAAATGAGTACCTTTTAGATTTAATTTTATAAGGTAAAACTTTGTTGACTGTGTACAATTAAAAAGTATGTAGTTGAATAAATTTTCACAAATGAATGTACCTAAATAAAATAAATCTTTTCTTTCTTTACTAAAGACAGGTTTCTGCCTCAGCCACCAGAGTAGGTGGGACTACAAGTGTGTGTGTGAGTGTATGTGAGTGTATGTGTGTATGTGAGTGTGTGTGTGTGTGTGTGTGTGTGTGTGTGTGAGATGGAACTTAGTTGAGGCGGGACAGGAATGAAGGGTCATGGTGGTGGGATCTCTGTAAACACTAGTGCCAGCAGAGTGTTGAGCTCCATGAGGCAAGAAGAAAATCCAGTTCCACAAGACTCAGTAGCTGGTTTCTGAAGTCTGACTCAAGGCCATTTACTGTAGACATATTTAAGCCCAGCACAATTTTGGAAAAAAAGTTTCTTGATGTTAATTAACTCATTACTGTGCGTACAACAAAGCTTAAGACATATACATTGAAACTCTTTGCAAAGTACATATGGCCTCTTCTATAACAATGGGTTCTATTGACTGAGAAACAGTGCTTGTGGTGAGGGTCTGGGGAGAATGACTGAGGTAAACATAATGGTCTGGGGGTTCAGATAGCACAGGTCACGAGGCTATTACTACATCCATTCCCAGCTTTCTGGGTGGAAAACAGGTATCTATCTCTTCTGCAGTTTAACATTTCGTCATGTTTAACATTCCATCTTTCCTGGTGCTTATCTACGAGCCCAAGGACCTCCTGCCCTCTACAAAGGGTGGAGAGGACCCTGAAGACAAAGGAAGATGCTCAGGACCACTGGCAGAGCATGCAGACACAGTGCTAAAGACATTTTATAGATTATCATACAAAGAGGTTTCTTGTCAGAGCAAGTTACATACCAAGTTCAATAACAGCCATGGTGTTGCTTACTCATGATTCCTTGGACATCAGGTAGTAGCCACCTTAACTAACTCATTCCACACATTCATACCAGCCCCATGATGTCTAAAACCTCTATTTGGTCGTTGGATCCTTTATTCCCTTAGTATTCCACTAAAGCTGGCTTTAACACGTGTCTGTTAGATTGCAGCACTGGGGGTTGAAGCCAGGGCCTTGGGCATGGTAGGTACTATACCACTGAGCTACATTCCCAGCCACTCACCAGCTTTAGATAAAGAAATATAACATGATCAGGTTTCCCAAAGACCTCTGTGATCATTGCTAATACAACTAATGTTATGTCTGTTTTTGAACAGCCTCCAAAGGAATCACACAAGTATGTATACTGTTGCATTGAGTGTCTCCCAGTCAACAACACGTGTACAAGAGCCATTCAAACAGCCCCACGTGGCTGTAGTTTGTTCATTTTCACTATTGTTCCCCTGGCAATAGATATCGATTATTTTCCAATTTGGACAGGACAAAATGTTGCTACATTTACTCTTTTGGTAACCAGGTGGGTATCATTTTGCACCTATTCAGATTTGTTAGAAGTAGTTTTGAGAACGCTGCAACTTAACAGAATCTCTCTTTTGAGTGTATATCCTCGTGTGGTCTGTACTTGTACAATGTATCCTTTACATGTTTTAAGTACATGTGTGCAAAATTGTATCTAATGTATAAATCTAGGAATAGAACTATTAATACATATTGATCAACAATTCAGTGTTTTAATCATTAACAATTTCTTTGTGACTTATTAAGTACTTCATTTCTTTCTGAATCAATTTTTATTGTCATGTACACATTGTCAGGAAATCGTAACTTATGGTTAAAAATTGACCACAATTGATGGGGCTGGATAATGATGGGGGTGTTTTATGATTTGTTTCATTGCTATAAATGTTTGCAATTTTTCCCAACATAATTTTTAAGCTGCTAGAGGTGAAACCATGACCTGCATATATTTTATTAATATATTTTCATCTATCCACTTTTATCTTAAAAAATTAATAAGTGAAAGCATCGTCACTAACATAAGTGAACACACTTAATTACTTGGGTACTGTCCATACCTGTGTTTGAAGGGAAATGTGCTCCAATTTTATCTTTGAAGACACTTCAAATGCTTTTTAGAATAAAGTGGCTGTGAAGAAAAATACTTATGCTAATTGCTCAAACATATAACATTTTAAAAGTATAAAAAGCACCAGACTCTCTCACCTTCTTAAAAGATCAAATCTTTAAATTCTTTTCTTTAAATTCAGCCAGTTTCCAGCTGAGCAGGTATCAGCACTCACAATAATCTCATGTTCAGATTCCTGCCTCGCTTCCAACGCTATACACCACCAGACTGCATGGCACCCCCATCAGAACGTGGACTCCCTTGGATTTACCTTGTGCTCATGAAGCTAGCCAAATGCTGACACATGGTTTGCACTCAATAAATGGAAGAGTTAGGCACTGCAATACACCAATTACTACTTCCCTCGCTAACTTGTGAGGCTTAAAAAGATGGAAATCAAAGCCTTGAAAGGTGAGTATCTGCTTGGTTGATCCTCTACCCCAGGCAATAAGTAAGCTATTCTCATCTCTTCCCAGAGAAATGGTTCTTTTTCCTCCTCTTCTCTGTTTGAGACAGGGTCTCAGTATAAAGCCAAGCTGGCCTTGGAGTTATAGTCTTCCTGCCTTACTTTCCCAAATAAACCACCTCAGCCAGCTCTGAATAAAAGCTACCTGAAGTGAAGGAGTGGTCTTCATCCCCAGTCGGTTGTTGCCTCACAACTGAGGTAGGCCTGTCCTGAATGTAAAGAAGAGGCTGGAGTCGGGAGGTACAAAGGAAGCCAGGGCTTGCTGCCATTCACGGCATCTTTCTTGGGAGGATAGTCTAACTGAAACTCTGGCACTTTCATTAACTGGAGAGAAGGATCAGGGGACTGCATGGTGAGGTGCACCACATTGTACTTAAAAAACACAGGATGAGTTTGTTCTGGATTACTCTCTGTGGCCTTCCTTAACCTACCTTAAGTAGTTCACATCCTAATTGGAAAGACTACGAATCTCATGCTCCTGTCTCTCTCCTCTCTTGACAATGAGAGGAATTTTAGAGGTCACTTATTATTTCTGTAGTTTTCCCCACTCCTCTAGTGTTGTGGTTTTCCAGTGAAACCTCCTCCATAGGCTTGTGTGTTTGGACCCTTAGTCCCCTGTTGGTGGCGCTGTTTGAGAGGTTGGTGATGGAACCTATAGGAAGCGGAGCCTTGCTGGAGGGCAGACTGTGAGGTTTTATAGCAGGCCTCCCTCCTTGCTCTCTCTCTGGTTCCTGACCACTAACTCATGGGATGAACTGGCCCCACACTCAGACTGCCACTTCTTCCCTGCCCTAATGGCCTTATCTGCTGAGAACATAAGCTGGAAGAAACCCTCTCTTCTCTAGGTGGCTTTGACCAGGTAATGTGCAGCAGCAACATGTAACAAAGGCACATAGGTAAGATAAAACATGAATGTATGAAACAATTAAATCCACTACATTAATAAGCACAAATAAATACAATTGGTAGAAGTATAGAAATACTTAAGTTAAACTTGGGCTTGGTATTTAATGTCAGTTCATCATTTCAGTTGATTTTTCGGTGCAAGTCAAGGAAGTCTTCAGAATGGATCTCAACGGAACTCAACAGTTGCCAATACAGGGTGGATTTCTAAATGCCACTTAGAAGAGGCGGCCTACATACATTGGTCTAGGGTTGGCTTGATGAGTTTTTATGACCTCCTTTGTCTAGTAGATTCTTGCCTTTATATATACTATAAGATGAGTGAATTCTGTGGTTTCATATCCAGAACCAGCTGAGGAGGAATTTTACATTTGACTATATTTGAGGTCCTACATCCACATCTGTCCATGCTACTACATCTCTCTCTCTCTCTCTCTCTCTTTTGAGACAGAGTTTCTCTGTGTAGCTTTGGTGCTTGTCCTGGATCTTGTTCTGTAGACCAGGCTGGCCTCGAACTCACAGAGATCCACCTGGCTCTGCCTCCAGAGTGCTGGGATTAAAGGCGTGCGCCACCACTGCCTGGCTCACTTCTCATAGTTTACTGTGTGACTCTGACCAAGTTTCCCTATCCTGCACTATCACAAGGGTACACATCAGTAACCCTAGTGCAGAGGAGCCAATAATCAATTCAGCCCTGCGGCTCAGAATGGTACTATGGCTGCTGGAGAGGACCTCCTAACCCCCCATTGCCAAAATCAATTTACCATTTGGATCAATGGTTTCAGCTCCACAGGACTCACGCACCAGACCCACCTCATATAATTTACCTCACCACCAAGATGTTTTATAGGGAGTGTGTCAGGGGCTGCCTACCTGTTGACGGGCTCCTTCCTTGTTCAATAGGGAATTGGTGCTTCAGGCCTGTCCTCTGCCATCCCTCCTCCGACATCTCTGCTCCTACGTCTCCTTTGTCAGCTCAGGGCTGGCAGAGAATTACCACAAACACCACAAACACAACACCCGACTGGTCTGCTGCTGCTGCTGCTGCTGCTGCTGCTGCTGCTGTGCCTCTCAGATCGAGAGGAGGGAGCCTTCCAGACTAAGACCAGCTGATGTGAGTCTTCCTTCAGACACAGGATGACTCCTTTGTATTTTCATCTCTCTGTCACCCACTTTGGTCAGTGATCAGAATGTCACGCAAGGAAAAATTCCTAAGTCCTAACATGGTGCGTGAATGTTTATGTTGTATGCTGTTGTGCATATGTATTTACATAATTTAGAAAACCATACTGTCGCCGGGAGGTGGTGGCGCACGCCTTTAATCCCAGCCCTCGGGAGGCAGAGCCAGGCGGATCTCTGTGAGTTCGAGGCCAGCCTGGGCTACCAAGTGAGTTCCAGGAGAGGCGCAAAGCTACACAGAGAAACCCTATCTCGAAAAACCAAAAAAAAAAAAAAAAAGAAAAAGCATACTGTCCTAGAAAGATGGGCCAGTACGTACCTGGGAGAGATGTCTCATAATTCTGTTTCCTGTTGTGTTAAACATTTATTCCAATCACAGCTTGTCAGTGGCCAATAGAATTCAGAAACCACGAATGCAAAGAACAGGCTATTGCGGTCCTTTCCAGACCTAGGAACAGCTTGGGGTGGCTGTTTCAGCAAAGGAAGCCTGGCTCCAGTGGAAGACTAGCCTGCTCATTCTGCTGATGAATTAGTTGTATTAGCATGCCAGAAACAAAACAACAATCTGGGGATGATTTCTATAAAACTTGATATTTCATCCAAATGTGATTAACAGAGCCAAGGATTTCTGCCCTTGCTACTGTGAAAGAACTCGGAGCCACAGGCTGAGTTAATCAGGGCTAATTTTTTGTTCGCCTTTGCTGAGCACTGCAGTTGATTTTCCTTCCTTTCTGGATATCAGTGTTTGAGAGAATCATAAATAAGCCTCTTGTTTTTCCAGTCAGAAGATTGTTTTTTTAAGGTGAGATTCAGATCATGGAGTCTGCCGGGGCAGAAGTTCATCTGGGGTTGCAGACTTCTCAGGAGAACTACCCAAACTTTTGTAATGAAATACAGATTCGATGGGATTAGATGGCTACTGGTCTTCAAGCTGCCAGGTGACAGGCCAGGTGCAGTAAACACAAGCTCGTCTTTAAATCCAAGGGAATCCAAGGAGAAGCGTGGCTAGACCTGCACAGGGCATCAGCATGAGCCTGGTTCAATGGTCTTCCTTTAGGTTGTGCTGGAGGCTTTACCTAGTCACTAGAGACTGCCTGTATGTCAATTTCCCATCAAACAACCTCGTAGCACAAAGTAACTGTTCAACAAATGATGGCCACTGCTACTAGCTGCTTACGTCTCAAATCCTTCAGATGGTAATGAAGACGATGCACCCAATTGGGAGAAACGCTGAGAATTTATCTCATTTCAATTAGTGATAATTCGAACTGTTAGCACACTGACCAGTTTTCTTCATAATTTAGACTGCCTTATTCATGCATACTTAGATTGAAAATTTTAAATTATCCCTTACGGGCTGGTGAGACGGTGCAGTGGGTAAAGGTGCTTGCCACAAAGCCAGACAATCCAAGTTTGACCCCAGGAACCACATGGTGGAAGAGAAGAACTAACGCTTGCAACTTGTCCTCTGGCCTGGATGCATGTGCTGTGGCACACACACACACACACACACACACACACACACACAAACACACACACACACACACACACACACACACACACAGAGGCAGTGTTTTTATAAAATAATTAAAAAATAAATAAAACTACATATTGCATCTGAGACAGCTGGTCTCCAGGAAGCTTTCTGAACGCGTGAGGATCCGGTGACAGGGCTGTGAGTCAGAAGGCGGCGAACAACTCAGTGTTTGGGTACAGAGTATGATTTCTATTTCAGACTCCCTAGGCATTCAGACCCCGGGTTCTCCACCAGCAAGGGTTTGAGATGCAAGGAGCAGGCGCAGTAACTGACTGACCTGACTCTCTGTTAGAGTCTGGTGGAGCCAGTATTAAAGACGGATTGAAAAGAGACAGTGGAGCCAGCAGAGGGAGAAGAGAGTCACAGGCGTGTGTGAATATGACCAAAGCACATTGTGCATATATGGAAAGGTCATAATAAAAACCACCCTTTTGTACAACTACAATATGTTTAAAAAAATGATGAGTCATTTAGATACCAAAACATAATCCAGGGCAGCAGCTACAGATGTGGGCTGTTTAAGCCCCTGAGTGGAATTCCACTGATAGAAGTGCCAAGAAACCCTGGGAATCAACCCTTCCCACCTGGGCTTTATGTGGGAGACAGAGACGGGAGCAATAACTGCTCACAACGTCCTAGGAAGATCAATGTCTTTATAACAGGGGCCTGCTGACAGCCCTGCCCAGGCTATTAGGAGCAGTGGTGACTGCTGCTACTTTGATGTGTGGGAAACAGTCTAGGTTTTGGTTGTTTGTCTCTTGTTTGTGATACATTTACTTTGTAAATTTGGTCCTAACAGGTCTGAGTATGCACCTTTTATCTTTTTTTTTTTAACTTTCCACTTCAAAGAGATTTCTAAATCAAGACTATAAATATTAAATTATTTATCTTTGGGAGCAATGTATCCTGATTCACTTAGCTTTTTTTTTTTTTTAATGAGTTCTAGAAAGAGTTTCATAAACCACTAAGATTGTAAGATTTAAGGTACACTCTTACCCAGGGAAACTGGTTCTGATCATGGATCTAAACTCAGCATCTAAGAGAAAAAATTAAAGACAGTTAAATTGCCCTGGAGAGTTACAGTTCAGGAGAGCTGTTTTCTATCAAGCCCACTAAAGCCATTTCCTCTCCCGCCTCGATAGCCTATCTTTCCTAGTGAGCACCATTAAAGTCTCTGGTTTTCATTGGAGAACCTTTGTATAAAAAATAAATACGACATAAATCCAGCACTTAAAAAAACAAAAAAACAAAAAACAAAAAAACAACCCAGCATTTCACTTACTACCCACAATGGCCTTATTATGGGCTCTTGTTCCTTTCTTATCCACGAATGATGGGAACAAAGCAACAGAGTGTTGATCTCGGTTCTCTGGATGCCAAAGCCCTTATTTTCTCTTCACGTGTTTCCTCCACTTAGATCCACTATGACACAGCATTGAGGGACCCAGACTCTCCCTTGCCTGAGACTCTTCAGTGCCTCTCAGAGGAAAGTGAATTTAGAGTACCTCCCCTTCAATAAATGTGAAGGCATTGGAGACAGGCCAGCGAAGACCAAGAAGCCAGATGAAGATGCCTGGGGGGGAAGATTTAGAGAGGGAGAGGACATTATTGCCTCTGCTGGGGCTTAAAGCCATAAATAAGTGATGGTGAGTAGCCCGGAAGAATCAGTCATCCTGAAAGATGGAGCTGGGCGGATGCCCTCGAGATACTTTATATCTTACAGTTCTAGGAACCCACCCTGCCATCACTAATGTGGCACAGTGAGAGACCTGCACCATCCGCAGATTCTCAGAATGCCTCTGTAAGGGGAAACAGTCATGACTGCTGGACTCACTTAAGATGAGGAAAGGAAACCCAGGGAGATGATTCACAGGAAGTGACTGTCAATGAGTGGGCAGCTCCAGAGGACCAGCTTCAGTTTCCCATGTGTGACATCGAGAGAGGACACCACTTACTGTGTATGAAAACACTCAAGTCTATCACCTGGCCAAGAGGAGGGCGATCACTTAGTGACTCCCAACTGGTAGATTGGTGTGATCTGAGGGAAAGACTGTCCAGTGTGCTGATGGCTGGTGTCACCTACCTGTGGCAATCTGAGTAGCCCACCTCCTCTCTACAGAGAAGCTTCTCAGAGTAGCTGGTCCACACTAAAGACAAGGTCCTCTACTTACCTTGTTCTTGTTAAAGAGTCTTTGGTTTAGTTGCTTTTTAAAAATCACAGTGCAATATATAAAAAAGAAAATGCAAGATAAACATCATGTCTACTAAAAAAAATCATATGTTCATTATATATATTCTTTTAAAAATATATGTTTAAGGATTTTGTGGGATGTGTGAGTGTGGGGGGGGGGATGCCTGCAGAGGCCAGAAGAGGTGTCAGATCCCTTGGAGTTGAGCCCCCTCATGTGGGTGCTAGGAACTAAGTTCTTCAGCAAGAGCAGCAAGCGCTCTCCTCTACTAAGCTATCTCTCCAGCCCATATATATATAATATCTCACTACAAAATTCCCACATGTGCAAACCATAGTAACGATGACGATGGTGGCACAGCTTATGTCCCAGACACTGGGAAGGACTTAATTTGCATCATGTCACTGAACAGTCCAAGAGAGAAACGTACCTTCAAGGAGTCACAGACTTTCTTCTCTTTCCTTAAAAAAAAACCTAAAACATGGAATGATACTTAACACCTAAATTATCTGAATTATAGCCTCAGAGTTAGGGCCAACTGTGGAAAAGTGGTGAAGATTAACTCTAGTGATCAGCCCCTAGCTTGCGCTAGTCTGAAAATTTGATAATGGAGGCCACATCAGGCCCAAGGTAGAATGGACAGCGCCATCACAGGACTAGTGAGAGCCTCGCCTTGGCCACTCCTGGTCTACTGACTCACAGCGAGAACTTCCTGGGGCAGCTCTGTGACAGCAGGCTCCTGGCTATTAAAGATGATGCAGACACAAACTCTTTGCTGAGATTTTTTGAAAGCATAATTTTTAAAAGGCGAACGTGTCTGAAAAATAAAAGTTTCTTTTAACTGCAGTTTTTAACAGAATTTTGTTTAAAATATAGTGTAATATTGAACAATAATCAATAAAAATTGTGAAATCCATATGGAAAATCCATATGTTTCCATCTTCATGATTTCTCTTTGCCTAATTGGTATATTTTTCAGTTTTCCAGAAACTTAACATTTCTTGATTATCACTAACTTCCCATTAATTCTCCTCTCTGAACACAGATAATTTATGATTTAAAAGTCCTTCAAGGATGCCGGGTGGTGGCGGCGGCGGCGGCGGCGGCGCATGCCTTTAATCCCAGCACTCGGGAGGCAGAGGCAGGCGGATCTTTGTGAGTTCGAGGCCAGCCTGGTCTACAGAGTGAGATCCAGGAAAGGCGCAAAGCTACACAGAAAAACCCTGTCTCAAAAAAAAAAAAAAGTCCTTCAAGGGCACTGAATTTACAAATGTACTTTCTATCAGAAACATTAGCAATAGTTCTTACTAAAAAGGCTTACTGTTATGAGCTATGTTTGCATATTTTTTTGTCTTCATTGTATCCTATTTCCAACTTCTCTGTAAGACAGAAAATGAGATGTAGGGAGATTTTTCTGTCCCACCAGCCAGCTCCCAAATAACTACACAGAGACTTTTTATTAATTCGGAAAGCCCAGCTGATAGCTTAGGCTTGTTTCTAATTAGCTCTTATAACTTAAACTAACCCATTTCTAGTAATTTATGTGCCGCCCCGAGGCTCGTTCACCTCATCTGCATTTTGTCCATGCTGACTGTTCTGTGTTCCAACATCTCCTTGCGATCTTGCCCTTCTTCTTCCCAGCATTCTCCCTGTCCTGAGAATCCTGCCTAGCTATTGTCCATTCAGCTTTTTCGTAAACCAATCTGAGTGACACATATTCACAGTGTCCAAAATGGTTATTCCACAACAATGAGACACTTTGTGTTCACTCTTCCCCTGTGTAGAAATAGCTGTATAGTCACTTAGGAACTGGGTTTGGATGTATGAGATGTCCAATAGATCTAAGGCTAATCCGCTCTCCTTCAAGTCCATTCCTTGCACTTGTGTTTTATGATGAGCTTCCAAACACGTGCTAGTAGCATGCTGCTGCAATGGCAGAGTAACCCTCAGGCTTTGGGGGAAAGCACATTTCCCTGCGAGCCAAGGCAAGAGACCCCCAAATCTTCCCGGGTCTCACGAATAGTGGAGTCACCTCTCAGAGGGCCTCAGAGACAGCCTGTCGTTGAGGTTTTGCTGTGGAGCACAGGGAAGTCTCTTCACAAATGCTGGCTGACTAGGATCTTTTATAGTGAGCCTCTGCATTTTTCCTACGAACTTCTTTGATGTAAGTTAAAGAAAAGCTTGTTCCATGGTAGTTCTTTCTCCACTTATTTTTTGTTTTCTGAAAGAACGATTACTTAATATGGCATAAGCATTAAGACTGTGTCCAAGTTGCAGCTACTTAGGTAATCCTCTTAATAAGATGACACAAAGTGTGTTTTTCGGATGCTTACAACACTATGTAAAAAGAGTTTAAGGGGCTAGTCAGAGTGCTCTGTGATTAGGAATACTTGTTGCTGTTGCAGAGGACCAGGGTTCGATCCCCAGCACCCATATGGCAGCTCACAACAAGCTATAATTCTAATTCCAGGGGATCCAATAACCTTTTCTGACCTCAATGCCCACCAGGCACACATGTGGTGCACACATATACATGCAAGCAAATACTCAAATAAAATAAATAAATCTACAAAAATTAAAATGTGTTTGAATGTGCACTCACAAAACATTTTCACACCACAGTTTAAATGCACCATCAGTGAACTTCTGAATAAATTTCTTTATGGTTATGCTTCACTCATAGGGTACTTCATATTGACAATTAAAAGTTTCTTTACTTTATATCAATTTTATATTTGCTCAGGTAGAATAAGAACCTTTCATATTCAATTCTTGTTGGCATTCTCAAAGACTAGTGTTATCTGCCATCCATTCTCCCCACAATGATATTGTCTAGCTGTAACTATTTATATCAATCCATTGTATTTACCATTTTAAGAAAGAACTATTATTGAGCGGTATACTGAATTTCTTGAACTTTGGTCTTATTTAGCTCAAAATTTATGTAAAATGAACGATTGCTTAATTGTGATGTAAAAATATAGGTATATGTGTAATGTGGGAGTTTACCAGGCAACTCCACGTAGTTAAAAAGGAGGTTTATTTTGGGATAACTTACAGCCAGTAAAGGGGTTGGTTACAGGATCAGGGAGAGGTGAGGTGCAGTCCAGCTGGGTTCTCTGGAGAACTCTGACTCGGTCTGCCATCCAACATCCAGGATCACCAGGAACCAAGAGACCCAGAACATCCTGTCCGAATCTCAGGTCTTAAGGGCTCCTGTCTCTGCCCCGCCTCAGCGGCAGGTCATAGGTAGGTGTGGCAGTTACCAGAAGCCTCACTAGGGGTAGTACTTCCAGCTCAAATCCCCACATTACACATATACCTATATTTTTACATCACAATTATGCAATCATTCATTTTACATAAATTTTGAGCTAAATAAAACCAAAGTTCAAGAAATTCGGTATACAACTGAATAATAGCACCCACTACACACGTGCTAGTTCAAGTTCTCTAACTTAAACCTGTTTCTGCTTGCATCAGGTAGCATGAGGCTATAAGAAGAGATGAAGCATGAATGGACATTCTGGAACTCATTGGGATGCTCCGAAGTTCCGGGTCCATCTTTCAGCAATCATCTTAAGATGGATGTGGAAAAGCAGTAAAATTCAAAACCAATCATAGGCACGTAAAATCCCCACAACCCTGAACTCTTCAATCTCCTATACATTCGAATGCCTCTACGATGCCCTAGCCAACTCCCAGTGCTGTGCCTGCTGTTAAAGGGAAAAGCTAAGGGCTGTGGGAGTGAGAGAGGAGAAGACATCTTCCCTTGGGTGTGGCTTCCCATGAGAGCTGGGAGTTCTCATTCCTCTCAAAGGGCAGGATGAGATGAAACAATCTCAAAAAGCAGTGGGAGGCCCTGGAGAGATGGCTCAGTGGTTAACAGCACTGGCTGCTCTTCCAGAGGACTGGGGTTCAATTCCCAGCACCCACACAATAGCTCACAACCATCTGTAACTCAAATTCCAGGGTATCAGATACCCTCCCTGACCCCTGTCTGCACCAGGAACAAATGCAGTACACAGATATACATACAGGCATAACATCCATAAACACAAAAAAATAATGAAGTGTTTTTAAAGGCAGTGGGAAACCAAGGATGGGGAGGGATAGCCAAAAGAATAGTGTAGAAACAAAACACAAAACATGCTTCAGAGAGCAGCAGGAATGACCCTGGGTTCCCAGCTGCTGCTGAGGACAGACAAGCGGGCCACTCTCCTGCACTGCAATCCTGAGCTGGAGACAGACAAGCAGCCCGCTCTCCTGCACTGCAATCCTGAGCTGGAGACAGACAAGCGGGCCGCTCTCCTGCACTGCAATCCTGAGGTGGGGACAGACAAGCAGGCCTCTCTTCTACACTGCAATCCTGAGCTGTCCTTGCCATAATGCTGCACTTGGTAGTATACTTGGCATTTACATGGAAAATGGTCAGCTTCTAAAACAAAGTTGAAAAATTAAGGGTAAGGACAAAGGTGTTGTGAAATATTATTTTAAGATGTGTTACACTTGTTTATACTGTGGAACATTTGCTTAATGACGCAAAGATGTGTTGCATTCTTTTAGGTTGCATTTGTTTAACTCTGTGAAGCTGTGTTACTTTGTCTAAAACACCCGATTGGTCTAACAAAGAGCTAAACAGTTAATAGCGAGGCAGGAGAGAGGATAGGCAGGGCTAGCAAGCAGAGAGAATAACTAGAAGGAGAAGAAGAGAGAAGAGAGAGGAATGAGAAAAGGAGGAGGACACCAGGGATGAGCCAGCCAGCCACACAGCCAGTCACAGAAATAAGAGTGAAAATAAGATTATAGAAGTAAGAAAAGGAAAAAACCTCAGAGGCAAAAGGTAGATGGGATAATTTAAGTTAGAAAAGCTGGCAAGAAACAAGCCAAGCTAAGGCTGGGCATTTATAATTAAGAATAAGCCTCCATGTGTTTATTTGGGAGCTGGGTGGCAGCCCCCCCCCCAAAAGAACAAAGAGTAATGAGTAAAAACAACCAACAACACAAAGGATAGTGAGGTGAACAAAAGTCAATACTGAGGAGTAAATTTGCCTAAGTACAAGATTCATAAACTGAAAATGATGGAACAATGCAGAAAGAAATTACAAATGGCCCAAAGAAGCGAGAAGCCAACCACGTTCGTTCTCATGTTGGAAGACTCACTATCCTGAAGGTGCCGTCCCTGGGTGGGCGGGTCTGGGCTGTATGAGAAAGCTAGCACAACGTGAGCCTGGGAGCAGCCAGAAGCAGCGTCTCTTCATGATCTCTGCTTCCGTTCCTGCCTTGGCTTCCCCAGATGACAGACTATAACCTACAACCTGTAGCTAGAGTTTTCCTGCCTGGCCCACAGTCAGGACAAATCTCTCTCACCCACCAGTCCCACAGCCACTCAGACCCGACCAAATAAACACAAAGACTTATATTAGTTACAAACTGTATGGCCGTGGCAGGCTTCTTGCTAACTGTTCTTACAGCTTAAATTAATCCATTTCTATTAATCTATACCTTGCCATATGGTTCGTGGCTTACTTCACAAGCTGTTTGTCATTATGGCGGCTGGCAGTGTCTCCCTCACCCAGCTTCCTGTTCTCTCAATTCTCCTCTCTGTTAGTCCCGCCTATACTTCCTGCCTAGCCACTGGCCAATCAGTGATTTATTCATTGACCAATCAGCAATACATTTGACATACAGACCATCCCACAGCAACAACCCAAATAAACCCTCTACTGCCCACCACAAAAAAGATGACGACATTTTACCAAATCATAATCCAACAGCTGTTCTGCAGAGATGGAAACAGAAAACACAGAAAGGTGAGGCTCACAAGCGTTGATTTGGTGAGGCTCACAACCGTTGATTTCAAACATTACAAAACAAACAAAAGCACCGTAGTCAAAACAGTGTGGCACTGCCGTAAAGATCCACATCTGGATCAATAAAGACCCACATCTGGATCAATAAAGACCCACACCTGTATCAGTAAAGATCCACATCTGGATCAATAAAGATCCACATCTGGATCAACAGATGCAGTAAGACTGAACATACCGATTCATCACTGACTCCAGTAAAAGTGGCCGACAACTCGGGAAGAACAGGGTATTCAAACACAACACTGGGACCACTGAGTCTGCCTGAGAAGACTGAAATTGGCTTGCTACCTCACAAAAACTGAGGAAAGAGGCGGGCTGTCGCTTACTTGTGGTGCACCTTCCAGTGGGTGCACGGCTCTGAGTTCAGTCCTTAGCACCATCAAAAACAAAATTAATATAGACCAAAACCTGAACATAAAGGTTGAAACCACAAACCTCGAAACTCTTAAAACAAAACATATGGGTAAATCTTTACTACATTAGACTTTATAATAAATTCTTAGGCATGACTCAAAAGAATAAAAGAAAAAAGCATGGAAAAAAACTAGATAAATCAGATTTCAGTAAAATTTAAAACTTTCATGTATCTAACAACACTAAAGAAAATGAAAATATGACACAGAATGAAGAAAATATTTGAAAATAAAGATAACCTGGTGTCCAAACTATGTAAAGATATCTTCTCACCCTCCACGAGACAGGGTTTCCCTGTATAGCCCTGGCTGTCCTGGAACTCACTCTGTAGACCAGGCTGGCCTCAAACTCAGAGATCTGCCTGCCTCCACCTCCTGAGTGCAGGAATTAAAGGTGTGTGCCACCGCCGCCGGCACGTAAAGATAGATATCTTACAACCCAACAATAATGAAAATCCAGCAAAGGGCTTGAATAGTCATTTCTGCAGAGGAAATACACAAAATCCCAATTTAGCATATGAAAGCATATCATATAATGATTAATTATAGAGATGCAAATCATAATACCACCCATTCATATCTGCTAGGACAGCTTTCATGCTTTTAAAGGAGACTATAATAAGTGAGGTCAGGGATGCAGACAGATTAGAACTCTGCGGGACTGCTGGTGGAGTGTGAAACGGTACGCTGCTATAGAACAGACTGTGTGTCCAAAACAGTCAAGCATAGGTCTCCACTCCCACGACCATTCCCTTCCTAAGTATCCACTCCAAAGCATTGAACATTGGTGTTCAATAAAAGTAGGTGTGTTCAAATGTTCACTAAGTGGACTAACAGAGTTTGAGCCACCTATGAAATGGAATGTTACTATAGTAAATGAGTGAGGTTTTAGAGGTTCATGACAGTGAAAGGAACCGATACACAGTGGCACATACTGTATGAGCCATTTATATGAAATGTTCAGAAGATTAGTGGTTGCCAGGGTCCGGGAGAGGGGGGAATGGGGAAATGAAGACTTCAGGGCACAAAATCTCCCTCTAGGGAGATTGAAAGTCTCACCACTACATAGTGGTGGTGTTTGCACTAGTGGTTGTACTAATGTGTTATTCATGTCACAATCACCATGTGGTTTGGTCACCCGAACAAAATAAAAAACTTCATAGGGGCAAAAATGCACGCGCCAATTACTTTTAAATGCGTATTTGCCTATTGTTTGAGCTCATGTGGCATTTGTGTTTTAATTTTCTTTTATGATGATCTATATCCTTTATCTGTTTGTTTTTTAACCTTTTTACCCACGAATAAACACTGCCCTTTCTCTGTCCTGTACTCTTATATATCCCACTCCCCTCTGGTGATTTATCTTCGCTTTGGCGGGATGCAGCGTGGTGATAAGGTGGACAGTAGCTTTTCGTGCTGGTGCTCAGCTCCATCACTCTCTCGCGGAGAGACCTGGCGGATGACCTGGCGTCTGGGCCGAAGGTCGGTACCCTGAGCGCGTCTTTGCCAACTTAGGGCCTCGCGAGTCCTCCACGCCGGTGGCGCCCGCTCTGCCCGCGTGCCTCGGAGCGCGCGCCCGAGCCCGTCCCCGCCGCTGGGAGCGGCTTCGATCGGCTGCGCCCCGCACGGGCAGGCGCGGGAGGACGCGTCCGGGACCCAGGCGCGGGCGGGCGGACCGGCAGCGAGGCGTGCCCGGGTCGGGCTCGGGCTTCGGGCCCTCAGGGCCGCCGGGCCCTGCGCGCTCTGCCGGAAAGTTCTGCAGGCGCCATCGGGAGCGGCGCGAGGCTCGGGAAGGTAAGCCGAGAGGTGGGGGCACGAGCGGCCGCCAGGCAACTTTGCGGGGCTGCGGGGAACGGGAACGGAGAGTGGAGGGAGAGATCCCCGGTGCGCGCCCCCTCTCCGCGTGCCCTGGAGCCGGGTGCGCGCCCCGCAGCTCGCAGCTCCCGCCTGGGTCCGCAGGGGAGCGAGCGGTCCGCCCCTCAAGCCGCTAGCCCCGCGCTCCAGGTCCCTCGCGGGGCCCTAGACACCTGGCGCCCAAAGACAAAGATTTCGGGGGGAAAAGCCGATCCCGCGGTCCTGGCAGGCGAGGGTTTCACCGTGGGCGAGTCGTGGCCCGCCGCACTTGACTTTCCCCGGACTAAAGGCCCGACTGGCGTCTGTGCAGTTAGTGTCTGGGGCAGCTGGGCTCTGACCTGATCTCTGTACTTGAAGATCCCCTTGCCAGAGAAAGAAGGAAATTTATAAGCCCCAGATGTCCTCGCCAAGGTCGGTTACAGTGGCTTAGTTTTGAGAGACTTTATTTTAGGAAAAGAGCAAAGGCACTGTATCAAAATGCAGTGCAAGGATCGAGGGGGAAAGTTTTAGCCAGGTAACATTTGGGAAAAAGTAAAAAAAAAAAAAAAAAAAAAAATCTGTTAGTAAGTACTGAGAAGATAAAATTTAATAAATTACTGAAAGTAGATGTAGAATCCCACGTTTAAAGGAATACTGAATCAAAACAAAACAAAACTACCCACTCCCGGGTGTTTCTTCTGTGTACTAAGTTCTTTTGAATTGCGCGCCTGCAGAGTTCAATTAAACTTCATGACAACCTTGAAAAACATTGGTGTTGGATTTAGTGGCTCTTTTGCTCCCTGTTCGTTTTTAATTCTAAAGCCTGTAGCATGAAAACACTCATTCCGTGCCAGGACAGTAACGTGGCGCTGTCTTCTGTAGAAACAACAAAACAAAAAACAAACCAGAGCTACAGAAGCAAGAAATTGGATCTCAGCTTCCCCATCTGCAAAATAAAGGGTTGATTAGTTGATTCCATCTCCCAAATAATCCGCGGTTCTTCTGTCCTGAAAACCTGAGTGTGGTCTTCAAGAGTTTGGTAAACAAATCCAAATTGAAATTTACAGTAAGGTATTATTTGTTGTCAAAACTTTACAGTTAAATGGGAGGCATTTGCTAGTTAAACTTATTAATCCAATTAGTCTCTCAAAATAGCTGAATCATTGTGTGGTCTGTGCTTGAGAACTGTTTCAGCCTGTGCTACTGAATACAAAGAAGTCTCGAGAACCAGAGATCCCAGAGTGCACATTGCCAGACTAACAAGGTAGACAGCCACAGCATCTGTGCCTGCTCCTTCTGAAAGCCGGCAGTGCAGACCAGGAGGTTAGGAAGCGTTTGCCACAGTGCAGGACAAGTAAGCAACAAAGCAGGAAATTTCAAAACTGCTTTGGAAAATGTCTGTGATGGGTATGCAAGCCTGCAAACTGCAATTGAGGTAGCTTTTTTATAACTATACTGGTCAGCTAAGGGTTATGAGTGATACAGAGTTTGACTTTACCTCTGGAATAAAGGAGCATATTGAGTCACTAATTACATTTTTTAAATGAAAGGGACTTCTTTTCCCCTTTTATAGAAAATGTATTAAAGTAAAAGTTATTATCAAGAGTTGACAGGTTAAATCACCTGCAGTATAACTATGTAGGCTCCTCCTCCAGGGCGGAGATTCCAGGATTAATTCACACAGACCTACAATGACTGCTGACTTCTCACTTTATGTTCTTCACCAGAGATAAGCTCCAAGGGGCTGTCACACTGCAAGTGGCCAGGATAGGACTATCAAGGAATGGGGTGTGATGAGTGACACACACACACACACACACACACACACACACACACACACACACACACCCCGAGCGTATACAAGAGTCCCTGGGACCTGTGTGCAGATACTCTGAAATCCAAACAGAAGAGTTAATTTTGTCAAGTTGACTGCAATGAGAAAGGGCAGGCAAAAGCTCACCTCTGCGCATGTAGGTGATGGCATTCCCTGAGGCAGCTGGATCTTGAGGCTCTGACCTGATGAATGGATGAGCTCGTCCCTGGATGGGCTCACTGTTGGTATTATTGGGAGGTGGTGAATGGTAGGCGATGGGCCTAGTGGGAGGAAGTATCACTGGTGGTGTGTCCTTAGCGGCTGTGTCTTGTCCTGGCCTGTTCCTGTATTCCCCTTCCTTTGCACACTCCTCACCAGGACACAAACTGCTTTGCTGAGCCCCATGTCCTGGCCTAACACTTCTGAAAACATGAACCTGATACATTGTTTCTCCTTCAGGTTATTCTCTCAGGTTATTTCCATCACAGCTACATAGAAGGAGCATAAACACTTCTGAAATTTGAAATCCTTGTAGTCTTGAGTATTCTAGACAAGGGACCCCCGATTGTAGGAATACTTGGATGGTAGAACCGCTGCTACTTTGGGAGGCTGCTGCTTGAGATCTGACACCCACACTCAGCAGGACAATCATCTGTCCCACGGCCTGTCTTCCTCCGAAGAAGGTGTTTGTCTCAGATGGAAGGAAATGCAGGCTAAATAATGAGTTCAGTGTTGCTTTTTCACAACTTGGTTATGGAGATCTTGGTATTTGTTGGATCTGGGTAATGGCTATGTGGGGTCCTGGGTTTGATACATCTGTTTACTCTGTTTTCCCTTCCAGTGCTGGGAACCGAACCCAGGGCCTTTCACATTCTAGGCAAGCTCTCTACCACCTCAGCCCCTATTTTATCTGTATAAAATTATTCGTCCAGGAGCTGGAGCGTTAACTAGCTCAGTTAGTTGAGCTCCCGCCATGTACGAATGAGGACTTGAGCTCAGGTCCCCAGTCTGTGAAGGGACCATCTGTAGCCCTACAGTGAGCACTAGTGGGGACAGGCGGGTCCCCGAGCTTCCTGGGCAGCCCAGGGTGAACTCCAGGTCCAGTGTCAGATCATGTTTTAAAAGCTAGGGTGGAGAACCATGGAGGAAGACAGCTGCTAAGGGACTCTGATCTCTACGTGCATACACACGTATGCACACTTGGACAAACGCACACATACATATGTACATTAAACACATAACACAAAACTTAAAAATAATTTATCAAAAAATTGAATTTTAAAAAATGAGGTATTTACTAACTCAGCATTTCATTTCAAATTATAAAGGGATTTAAAAATGTATTTCAGGTATTTGAATGTAGATTAGCATTCCTTATATATAGGGAATCTGCAGTCAGGGAAGGTGTCAGAGTAAAAGCCCCTAGTGATCTTCAATGTTTGTGGACTTAATGATGGAAAGATCTGAAGAAAATATGGTAGCGTTGACTTTTTTTTCCAGTTCTGATTGCTGTGTTAATGCATTTTACTATCTTTAAAATCTTTTAAATTATTTTTATATTTCATATAGTGTATGAGTATTTCGCCTGCATGTATGTATGTGAACCACATGCAAGATCGGTGCCCATGGAGGTCAGAAAAGCACATCAGGTCCTCTGGAACTGAAGTTGTGAACCACCATGTGGGTGCTGCAAACCGAACCTGGGTCCTCTGAAAGAGCAGCAAGTGCTCTTAACTGCTGAGCCATCCCTTCAGGCCCTGAGTTTATTTTAATGTAAAATCACCTTACAATTTTCTACATTATATAAAGAATAGAGAGTGCAGCTACTGCATCATAAAAGGGAAGGAAAGGTGTCCTGTCATGTGGGAATCTGCATCGTTACCATGGAGTGAAAGCTATACTCTGAGTCTTTCCGTGCATTTATACAAATTACGTTCATAGAAGACAGAAGCACTTTTAATTTAAAAAACAGTGTTTTTAAACAAACATGAGGCCACTAGTCTGATTCCTGATGCACTGCTTTGATTCTATTATAACAAACTCAGCCTAACATCATAGTCAGTCAAATGGAAACCTAATTTACAAGAATGACTTCTGTAACAAATGGCCAGGTTTCAACCAGTCACAAGCAGCTGAGTTTCAGCCATCCATAGGCAGCCAGCTCACACCTCCATGAAAACAGCAGAGGCCTCACTAGAGCCAGGATGGAGAGTTTTTGTTTTGTTTCCCTGTTGGGCGTTTAAAAGGTTTATGGCTGAGTCTTGGTGGAGTCCTCTGAGTCCCTTCTGTTTTCAGTGCTGCCAGATTGACTGAGTCTCTGCCTCACCTCTGTCAACTTGTCTAAAATTATCCTTCTGGTAAGATAATAACAGAGGTGCTTTGAATGAAAATGGCCCCCATAGGCCCCTAGGGAGTGGCACTATTGGGAGGTGTGGCCTTGTGGGAGGTGGGCTTTGAGGTTTCAGCAGCTCAAACCAGGCCCAGTGTCTTTTTTCCTGCTGCCTGAAGATCCAGACGTAGAACTCTCAGCTTCTCTCCGGCACTGTGTCTGCCTGTGTGCTGCCATGCTCTCCACCGTGATAATGGACCAAACCTCTGAACTGTAAGCCAGCCCCAGTTAAATGTTTTCCTTTATAAGAGTTGTTGTGGTCATGGTGTTTCTTCACAACAATAGAACACTAAGACATGCTTTTCTTTAAAAAAAAAAAAAAAAGTGATATTTCAACAGAAGAAAAGACTAGTATTTTAGAATTTGACATCAGTATTGAGGTGGGCATGGTTGGTTGTATGTACCTATAATCGCAGGACCTAAGAGGCAGAAGAGGATCATGAATTTGAGGCCACATTGAGCTATAGAGCAAAGCAAAGGGGGTGAGGGGGAGAGGAGAAGAAAGCAGGAAAGGGAGATGGATGTTTTAATGTATGGAGAGGTAACAGGTCATTCCCAGTTGAAAAGGAAACGCATCTCCAGAGCAGACTCTGTGTGTGGCTCCCTGCTATTAGAAAGCAAGTTATTATGTGTTGGAAGTCCAAAGCCAGCACCCCAGGTTTCCCCAATGCAACTGACCTGCTTTTTCTGCCTAGAGTCCTGGTGTTTCCTCTCTATTCTTGAGGTTGAGTAGTTCAGCTGGACTATGTCATGGTTAATATCTGTATCAGTTCCTCACGGAACTTGTTGTATTCTCTTTAATTGGAATAATTTATTGTTCTTAATCTTGGGTGGTCTTATCATTATTAATATATTTCCCTGCATTTTGTAATTCTTTACTTTGGACATCTTACAGTATCTTAACTTTGTCTTCCATATCAGTTACGCTGTTTAATTTTTTCTTGTTCTCTTCTATGTTCACTATGATTGTCTGAATGATTTAAAAATGTAACTCGTTAAGAAGTGAAAAATGAAGCACGGCAGAAACAGTTGGTCTGGAGAGATGGTTCAGTGGGTAAAGCGTATTGCCGAGCATGATGATCTGAGTTCGGTCCCGGGTATTAGGCCAGGGTTGGAAGGAGAGAACTGACTTCTCATATTGTTCTGACCTCACACACTACTGCAGCACGTGCATCAAACCCCGAACAAAGTGTAGTGTAAAAGATACAACAACGGGTCATGAATGAGGATGTTAGGATGCTGATGTGGCCAAGTCACTTCTTTGTTTGGTACCGAGGAAAACAGCTGCCCCTCCCTCTTTCCCACAGTGTTCTTACATCTGTGAAGATTCTGGCATAGAGTTCCTCATGTCAGATGTCAGTTGTATAGTCTCCACTCAGGAGAGGATGATGTAAAACTCAAGGTCCAATGTCTGTATGTTATGTTGTGTTGTTTATTATGTTTGTTATGTTATGTTGTGTTTGTTATGTTTGTTATATTGTGTTTGTTATGTTGTGTTTGTTATGTTATATTATGTTATAATTGTTCAGGAAACCACACTATATGAGTAATGGTGCCCTTCTTCTGTTACAAAAGGAAATTGGGTTTCTATAGAAAAAGGAAATAAAATACTTTAAACCTTTTAGATTTTATCTTATAGAATCTAAGCTTTGTTTCTGTCCTTTGTGTTCATTTTAAAGTTGAAATGCAATCTTAGCAACTAACCACAGCATTAACTAGTGGGTCTGGTTTTGGCCAGTTCTTGGTCACATAGGGCAAGGAGGGGTTAGTATGAAAATTCTGATTTCTTTGTCAAAGTCATTCCTGCCAAAGAAATTCTTCTTGGGAAATAAGAAAGCTAATTATAAAAAGATGTAAATTTAGCCATTCTGGTCTGGACTCACCCGACCTGATAGGGCCCTGTGCAGCTCTGAGCCGTGAGGCGGTAGACTGGCCAGGTCTGGCCTTCGGCGTTACTTCTTTTCAGGATTGTCTCTTGACAGGCTTTATAAAAATATCACTTCACTAGCATTTCAGTGTCAGTGGAGTTCTCACAGAATCTGGATTTCTGGCTGCTTTTGATCAAACAGTGATATGCCAGCACTAGGTTCCCTCACAGCCGTCAGCTGGAGCTAAGGAGGGTGCCCTGTGGATGTGGTGTGTGCAGGCCAAGGGCTCTCCTCACATTCCCAGATTCACTCATGTACATTGGCTGTACAGTTGCTGAAGAACCCAGTGAGTATATTTCCTGATGAGTATACATATTAATTCTCATTTCTTTTTCTTTTTTTCCCATTTTTCTTTATTAAGAAATTTTCTACTCACTACACATACCACCCACAGACCCCCCCTCCTCCCTCCTCTCACCCCCCAGCCCTCTCTCCCAAGCTACATCGCATCCCCACACTCCCAAATCAAGGTCTCCCATGGGGAGTCGTCAGAGCCCGGCACACTGAGCCTAGGCAGGTCCAAGCCCCTTCCCACTGCACCAAGGCTGTGCAAGGCATCACACCACAGGCACTGGATTCCCAGAAGCCTACCCATGCACAAAGGACAGATACCGATCCCCCTGCCTGGGTGCCCCCCAAACAGTCTTCCGTATCCATAGGGCCTGACCCAGTCCCATGAGGGTTCCACAGCCACCAGTCCACAGTTCATGGGTTTCCACTAGTGTGTCCGGTCATCTCTGCACATCCTCCCATCATGATCTCCACGTCCCCTGCCTGCAGAATTCCTCCTCTCTCCTATCAATTGGATTCCCAGAGCTCAGCCTGGTGCCTGGCCGTGGATCTCTGCATCTGCTTCCATCAGTCACTGGACAAAGGCTCTATGATGGCGGTTAGGGTATTCGCTAGACCGGTCACCAGAGTAGACCAGTCCAGGCACCCTCTGGACCACTGCCAGCAGACCAAGGTGGGGTCAAACTTGTGAATTCCTGAGAACCTCCCCAGCACCCTGCCTCTTGCTATTTCCATGATGTCCTCATCTATCCTGGTATCTTCCTCCCTGCTCTCCCACCCTGTCCCTGTTCCAGCTTGACCCTCCCATTTCCCTATGTTCTCATCCCCTACTCCTTGCCCTCTGCCACCCCCCACCCACCCAGTCCACTCATGTAGATCTCATCCACTTCTCCTTGACAAGGTCATCCATGTGTCCCTCCTAGGGTCTTTCCCTGTTAGCTAGCCTCTCTGGAGTTGTGGGTTGCAGTCTGGCCATCCCTCCCCTCACATCTAGTATCCACTTATGAGTGAGTATATACTATGTTTGTCCTTCTGAGTCTGGGTTACCTCACTCAAGATGATATTTTCTAGTTCCATCCATTTGCCTGCAAATTTCATGATATCATTGTTTTTCACTGCTGAGTAGTACTCCATTGTGTATATGTGCCATATTTTCTTTATCCATTCTTCTGTTGAGGGGCATCTAGGTTGTTTCCAGGTTCTGGCTATTACAAATAATGCTGCTATGAACATAGTTGAGCATGTGTCCTTGTGGTAAGATTGAGCATTCCTTGGGTATATGCCCAAGAGTGGTATAGCTGGGTCTTGAGGAAGACTTATTCCCAATTTTCTGAGAAACCGCCATACTGATATCCAGAGTGGCTATACAAATTTGCATTCCCACCAACAGTGTAGGAGTGTTCCCCTTGCTCCACATCCTCTCCAACAAAAGCTGTCTTCATTGTTTTTGATCTTAGCCATTCTGACATGTGTAAGATGGTATCTCAGAGTTGTTTTGATTTGCATTTCCCTGATGACTAAGGATGTTGAGCAATTCCTTAAATGCCTTTCAGCCATTTGAGATTCTTCTGTTGAGAATTTTCTGTTAAGCTCTGTAGCCCATTTTTTAATTGGATTGTTCAGTATTTTGAAGTCTAGCTTTTTGAGTTCTTTATATATTTTGGAGATCAGCCCTCTGTCAGATGTGGGGTTGGTGAAGATCTTTTCCCATTCTGTTGGCTGTCGTTTTGTCTTATTGACCATGTCCTTTGCTCTACAAAAGCTTCTCAGTTTCAGGAGGTCCCATTTATTAATTGTCGCTCTCAGTGTCTATGCTACTGGTGTTATATTCAGGAAGTGGTCTCCTGTGCCAATGCGTTCCAGACTACTTCCTACTTTCTCTTCTATCAAGTTCAGTGTAACTGGATTTATGTTGAGGTCTTTGATCCACTTGGACTTGAGTTTTGTGCATGGCGACAGATATGGATCTATTTGCAATCCTCTGCATGTTGACATCCAGTTATGCCAGCACCATTTGTTGAAGATGCTTTCTTTTTTCCATGGTACAGTTTTGGCTTCTTTGTCGAAAATCCTATGTTCATAGGTGTGTGGATTAATTTCAGGGTCTTCAATTCGATTCCATTGGTCTACGTGTCGGTTTTTATGCCAATACCAAGCAGTTTTTATTACAATAACTCTATGGTAGAGCTTGAGGTCAGGGATCATGATGCCTCCAGAGATTGCTTTATTATACAGGATTCTTTTAGCTATCCTAGGTTTTTTGTTTTTCCATATAAAGTTAAATGTTGTTCTTTCCAAGTCTGTGAAGAATTGTGTTGGGATTTTGATGGAGATTGCATTGAATCTGTAGATTGCTTTTGGTAAGATTGCCATTTTTACTATGTTAATCTTACCTGTCCATGAGCATGGAAAGATCTCCCATGCTCATGGATAGGTAGAATCATTTCTTTTTTTTTTTCAATCATTTTTATTGAAAATAATTTTTCATACAATATGTTCTGACCACTGTTTCCCCTACCCCATCCCCTACCCCATCCCCTCCCAGCTCCTCCCCACTTTCTCACCCACCCAAAGTCACACACCCATTTCTTTCTCTCTCTTATTAGAATACAAACAGGCATCTAAAATAATAATAATAAATCAAAATAAGGTAAAACAAAGACAAACCAGAATAGGACAAAACGCACAAACAGGAAAAAAAAAAGAGCCAAAGGACAAAAAAACAAGAAACATATAAAGACATGGAGACACACAGTCACACACAGAAAACCCATAGAAATAAAATCAGAAGCCATAATATATAAGCAGAAGACCTGTAAGAGCAAAATAAATGTCCAAACAAAGTATCATGAGACAAAGAAAACAACTCCAAAAATACCCCCGAGTTCATGCTGGCCATATGCTGCTGAGCATGGGGTCCCTTAAGTGTGGGTTGTGTACCCTGTGAGACTGCACTCAGGAAAACTGACCAGTCCTCAATTCAAGGAGCCGGCTGAGGCCCAGAGAAAAGACTTGACAGAGTGGGGGTAGTGCCCAGGTCCTTTTGTATCTAGATCTCCTGTGCCCTGCTACCCGCCATTGATTACAACCTTAGACTCACTAAGAAAAAGGGAGAGGATGTAATTTTCATATAAATGTCAGCCAACACCAGGAATTGGTTTCTGTGTAACCAAAAAGTCTAATAAAAGAAATACTTGACTATTAAGTACTAATATTCATCTGAAATTTTGTGGAGGAGATGGGGAGATGGTTCAGGGGGTAAACTGTTGTCACAACGTGAGAACCAATTTTAGATGCCCAGCACTCACAGAGAAAGCTGGGCTCAGTTATGTGTTTCTGCAATCCTGGTGCTGATGAGCTGGAGAAGGGTGGATCCCTGAAGCCCAATGACCAGCCAGTCAAGCTGAATTAGTGAGCTATAGGGCTAGTGAGAGACCCTGCCTCAAAAAATAAGGTGGGCCAGTGTGGTGTGCATGTCTTTAATTCTAGCACTCTGGAGAAAGAAGCAGGAAGATCTCTGAGTTTGAGGCCAGCCTGGTCTATAAGGGGAGTTCCAGGACACCCAGGGCTACATAGTGAGGCTCCATCACAAACAAACAAAATAAAGGGGTGGGGAGATGGCTTAGCGGTTAAGAATACTTGTTCTCGCAGAGGCCCCAGACTGGATTCCTAACTCACATGACAGCTCGCAAGCACCCGTAACTGCAGTTCCAGGGGATCCAACATCTTCCTGCCTCCTTGGGCACCAGGCACATGTGAGCAAAACACTCATACACATAAAATAAAATGAATAGAAAGAAGGTGACGAGCAGTTGCAGAAGACCCCCAATGTCAGCCTCTGGCCTCCACATGCACATTCACACATACAAATACACATGAGCACACATAACATACATACCGTGCACACATATACCAAGAGAAAAAGAGGAAAATCAACTCATTTGCTGACCCATTATACGTCAGCAACATAAGTTTAAATTAATAGAAGATTTATGTTTTATTTATTCTGACTGATATTTAACTAAGAAAAATACCCTTTCCTGGTTGGATGAGGTTCAGCAACAGTCACATTCATCTGGCCCAGAGTCTAACTCGCTTCAATAACTCTAATTTGAAAGTTAATTTCAGAAAATATGGTAGTAGAAGGACTGTGATTCTGTAAAATTGGGGAAGAGTTACAGGAATAAGGGTCATGTATTTCCCCTACCCATCATGCCCAACTGTTGGCTACTGATGAATTCCAGGAGGGGGAGTCACTGAGTTCCGTTGTGTACCTCCTTGGGGACTTACCAGGCCCCAATGATCCTTCCAAACAGGTGGCCTTGGTTAAACTCGGTGATCACAAAACCAAACCAGAAGTCATGAATGTTGGAAAGGGACTGGGACGGAGCGGAGCATACCAATAAGGATAAGAGAGTGTGGGGGAGAGAGTAAGCAGAATGCACTATATATACTGGATGATGTTGTCACAGAAGAAACAATTTAAAAGTTTGTTTTTAAATATTAAAAAAAGATTGTGGAACTGGGGCCTTAAAACATTGTTTAAACCTACAGATTTATCATAGCAAGTATTTTGAGTAGTCATTAAATATTCATCGTAATATGTGAGGCATTGTCAACATCGCAAGGAAGGTGGGCATGCTGCTGACATGTTTTCATAGACCAGATTAATAAAAGGATAATAGTGCTGGTTATTGTTTAATTGTTTAATAAATACTTTAATGAAATAGTGAATTTTTCAGTTTTGCATAACTTGTCTCTAAACTTGAGTCTGTGAGCAAAGGAGAGTCTTTACGATAGTATCTCTCTCAGGCATGACTTATGTGGTTGCTGTGGACGGGGGAGCCGTGGTGGGGGTCAGGGGGAGACGATGATGATGACAACGACAATGACACAGTGTGGTTTAGCCCTGCGAAGCTTACCTGCCTGTGCTGTGCACACATTGTATCCTCCCATAGCAGGCCCTGTCTTTCTAAAGGAGTGGTCACTTAAAAATCAGTATGTAAAGATTGACTCTAGAAGTTACTTGTACACATCTCATTTTAATTATGTAAACGGCCCTGTAATTTAGAAACTAGGTCTATATAGTGTCAACATTTGAATTTCAGTAAAATGCCAGCTTCCTGGGGGAAGGAATTTGAATTATTGCATATATCGATTTACTGGTTATTTGAGAGTTAATACTAGGATGCCTGTTTTGAACATATGCCTTGTTCAAACACAACTGACATATTAAGGAACAACTTGAGCACATGCAACCCTCCTGCTTCCTTGTGGATGATTTATTACACAAGAAAGTGCTGGTGAATGCATTAGGCGGTGACCGGTGACCTCAGCTATGGAGGGACACACAAAACACCAACACACACATCAGATATGCACCAGCTGCTCTGACTTCATCACACATGGCCCTCTGATGTCAGGGTTTGCTGTCCTTTCCCATGTATGATGTTTCCTGTATGAAAGCATGTTCACCCAACATTCCAAACATACCCAAACAGCTCAGTTGAAAAAATGGCAAATAGAGTTTGCTAATGGAAAGCCTTCGTATTAGAGAGAAGCTGGAAATAACGAAGCACTTTCAAAGAGTCCAGGTACTAGGTGGCATCCCCTGAGGAAAAAGGGAACGGATGAATAATGCACTTTACCAGTCGTCAGAGCTGCCTAGAGAAAAGTCTGTGGCGGGGATAAAATGCAAGTCAGACAAGAGGTTTAAAGAAGTCCAGGCGGAGAGAGCGTGGGGCACACGGGTGAAGAGAGAGAAGTCCAGGTGGAGAGAGCGTGGGGCACACGGTGAAGAGAGAGAAGTCCAGGCGGAGAGAGCGTGAGGCACACGGGTGAAGAAAGAGAAGAAGTCCAGGCGGAGAGCGTGGGGCACACGGGTGAAGAAAGAGAAGAAGTCCAGGCGGAGAGCGTGGGGCACACGGGTGAAGAGAGAGCACTAGCCATTTACAGACACCTTCAAAGGAGGCTGTTGCTTGCTACAGGAGGCTCTCTGATCATTAGCCATGGCTGCTTTGAGGTTGCCAAATGCTGTTGGACCAAACCAAAAGAGTTCCCAGCCGGGACCTAGAAGTCAGTTGAAGAAAACTGCGTACTGGATCAAAAATGATTTTCTGACAAGACAGGTACTAATCTAAATGTATGCTTCCCTGGCCTACATTTTAAAGCAAAAAAGATCCTTCCAGGACTTGTGGGAGATGGGAAATGGGTTCCTTCCAGCCGTCTTCCCTCAGTAACCCCTCCCGTGCATGCCCCTTCCTGCCCCTCCAAGTATTTGTTTTTTATGTCATTTCTTGTAGAGTTTGGGGGCAGAGTGGTCTCACTATTGACTGGGCAGGTTGAAGGTCTTTTAACAGTTAAAGCCCTATTTGTGTATTTTTTTAGCCATATTACATATATAAAATGGTGCCATTATTTTTATTAAATTCCTATCCTTTTACAAAGGCCTGGTGAAGGTTTGGGGTGTTGCATCTCTAACTCCATTCCCCTCCCTATGGTTCAGGTTGCAGTTTTGCATGGTACAATGATTTTTTTTAGGATCACATATGTTGTGTTGTAGCAGAACTGACTCTACTTGGCTAAAAGTAGACCAGCAGTGTCTTGCCAATAGAGAAGGGTGACTCCTAGCATTTCCTATACTAAAGGAGTCCAGTTATGACCAACGCCAAAATTGACTCCTCTGACCCAGGGGTATGATGTACATATTCAGCTAGAAAAAGAAAAGATTATAGCCAACCAGCTGATCTTCTCAAAGCTATCAAAAAAAAGGAAATTCATCTGGTCTGTAGAGGTCACTGGGAGCAAGAAGAAATGTGTGTGTGTGGAGGGGAGAAATTTATAGCTTAGAAAATAGGCCGTCTAATGATCCAGCTTCTCTCCCTTCACCAGGAGTTGCCCTATGGCAAAACAGCTATGTGGCATGAGCAGGAAAGGGAAGCATTCCCATCTGCAGGGTGTAGGGAGCCACAAGAGACAGCCGCTTGTGAGTCAGGCACACAGCCCGGTGAGGAAGGAGGTCAAACCAAGTGGGCTTTGGTTGTGTTTTTTAGTTAATTAGTAGACTGAATAACCGAACTTTTTTTTTAATTACCAACTGTTTGGCCTATGGCTTAGACTCATTACTAACTAGCTCTTACAACTTAACTCAACCCATTCCTGTTAATCTGTGTTTTGCCACATGGCTTCGTGGCCTTACCTGTTCTCTTACATCTTTTGTCTCCTGGTGGCGTCTCGGAGTGTCTCCTCTGACCCTGCCTTTTTTCTCTCTCTGTCTCTCGAATAACTGAACTGTTGAGGCCCACCCTCTCATCCTTTGTGGCTCAAAAACCGTGGTTTCCTAACCAGACATTTAAAGTGCTCGAATCTAACCCTGAAGGGCACAAACAGTAATGCTTTGGATTTAGCAAGACCAAGGACACAGAATGAGACGATCGTCGGGCGGGAGAAGAGACATCTGTGTAGGGTTGACTCAGGGCTCCATGGGTTGCGCATCCTGAGGGAATCTGTTCACTCTCACCTCAGCTTTCTCATATATGAAATGGTAACAACGAAACTATCTACTTCAAGAAATCTTTTAGAGATTAATTAGTATACTATTTTAAGATCCTTAAGTTCCTAACACACAGTGAGTGTTTAATAAATGAGACATGCCCGCCCCCCCAAAAAAAGGCCGGGCGGTGGTGGCGCACGCCTTTAATCCCAGCACTCGGGAGGCAGAGCCAGGCGGATCTCTGTGAGTTCAAGGCCAGCCTGGGCTACCAAGTGAGTTCCAGGAAAGGCGCAAAGCTACACAGAGAAACCCTGTCTCGAAAAACCAAAAAAAAAAAATAAATAAAAATAAATAAATAAATAAATAAATAAATAAATAAATAAATAAATGAGACATGTTGTCAATAGCACATAAGGGCAGAGAAAGGCACTAGATCCTGCATTAATTTCTCATTGGTCATCTAGTTTCATAATAATCAATTGTTTGGAGTCATACATATTGAAGAATTACGGAGTTGTTTGTTTTGTATTCTTATAGGCCAGATTTTGAGTGTTGGTCTCTGGGTGTCTATTGAACATCAAGTATTTTTACCTTATCTATATGGACGAGCTTTACAAAAAACTGACTGAACTGAAAGCCATTCAAGAATTCAAGTCTTGAGTGGTATATGCATATCACAAGGTTGGTAAATGTGTATATATATAAACTGTTCTGGAAGTTGCGTGAGTATTCAATAGTGCAGGGGCCTTCTGGCTCTCTGAAGAGTGCTCTCTTTCATTTCCAGGGTCTCAGTGCCTCATTTTCCAGATTCTTTGGAGAAATATATATATATATATATATATATATATATATATGTATGTATATATGTATGTATGTATATGTATATACATCATGCTAGATTATTTTCTAACAACTTGCCACAAGCTAGTCATCTGAGAAGAGGGAACTTTAATTAAGAAAATGCCTCCATAAGATTCAGCTGTAGGGCATTTTCTTAATTAGTTATTGATGAGGGAGGGCCCAGCCCATGGTGGGTGGTGCCATCCTTAGACTGGTGGCCCTGGGTTTTTATAAGAAAGCAGGATGGACAAGCCATGTGGAGCAAGCCAGTAAGCAGCACCCCTCCGTGGCCTCTGCATCAGCTCCTTTCTCCAGGTTCCTGCCCTGCTTGAATTCCTCACTTCCTTTGAAGATAAACTGTGATGTGGAAGTGTAAGCTGAATAAACCCTTTCCTCCCCAGCTTGCTCTGTGTGTGTGTGTGTGTGTGTGTGTGTGTGTGTGTGTGTGTGTGTGTACATACATATAAACAAAACCATAAGCTTACTGTCTTAAACACACACTTATTATCTCAGTTTCTGTGGGTCAGGAGTTCAGGATGCTCAGCCCATGGCCTCACAGATCTACAGTTCATAGGGCAAATACATTTCATTTCTCATTTGCAGTTTGCAGTCTTTCAAACTCTCAAGTAATTGGAGGATTTTGTTTCTCAGTGACTATAGGACTAAGGTCTTAATTACCTTACATGTTGTCTTGTTGGTTCAGGTCTTCTTTTATCTCATAGATACCACTTGTCTTAGGGTTTTTATTGCTGTGAAGAGACACCATGACCACCGCAACTCTTATAAATAAAAACATTTAATTGAGATGGCTCACTTACAGTTTCAGAGGTTCAGTCCATTAGCATCATGATGGGGAGCATGGCAGCATGCAGCCATGGTGCTAGAGCTGAGAGTCCTACACCTTGACTCAGAGGCAACAGGAAGTCCACTGGCTGTCACACCGAGGGAAGCTTGAGCAAAAGAGACCTCAGATCCCACCCCTGCAGTGACACACTTCCTCCAACAAGGCCACACCTAATAGTGCCACTCCCTTAGGGGGCCATTTTCTTTCCAGCCACCATATCACTTGCAGTTCCTTTCCTTAGAGACTTCTCAGGTAGATCACAGCCCGGATGTTGCCTTTCTTTGGTTCTGCAGGAGCACAGCTCTGACCCGCACCCCTCCTAAATCCTCTAATCACGTCCCATATAACTTAACAGTCACAAGAGTGACTGTTTCTCCATCATTTCCCATAGGATGTTGTCTAAGTATGGCACATTTATCTCATCCCATTCACTCTGCTTCTCAACCTCCACAAGTGGGAATTATATAGAAGATTTACAGAGTGGAGCTACATAGAGCACACGCAGGGATGGGCAGGCTGAATACTGAGGATTTATATAGTGGAGCTATGCAGCACATACACACAGGGATGGGGAGGCGGAACACTGAGGAATACCTTTGAAGTGTGTGATAAAATGTGAGGACAGTCATGACTCAGATACTCAGGGATGATGCCAACTGTGACATAGGGATCAGAGAAAGTATGGTGTTCTCAAGGGTACTCCACGCTGTTTAGTAAGGAAGATCAAAGGCACAGTCCAGCCTGCAGAGGAGCAGGACTTACAGAGTCTCCTCCATGCCCTAAGTGAGATCCGTCGCTGGTGTGAACCCTCTGGAACTCAGAAGGGCACAGAGATGTCTGATTTCAGTATATTCATGCACTTGGTCAAGTATCATCAGAAGATGGGATGAAAGGGTTAAGTCAAGTGATATAATTACTTGGGCGATTGAAACTCTCCTAATACAAAAGGAAAAACTATGTTTCCCTTGGTAGATTAGAGGGCCTATGGCTGCAGGGTTGGCCATTCCTGTGGGCAGAAACTAGATGGTGACATGAATCCTTTGAGTAGATTGCCTGTGGTGCATGAATATTGTAGCCAATGTCTTTTACATTGGTGTCAACTCTCTGTTCATAATAGTGGATAATTCTTGCATATTTATATGCTAATGCATTCATTATACATATGCACTATTCCCCAGCATCTTGCCAAGTCTTTCTATCCCCTCTTCTTACTTGAGAGATTCCCTACCAACATTGTTCAAAAGAAATGCAAAGCAAGAAAAACCACCATACACATAGATGAAAGAAATAAAAAATTTAAAGACCACAAAAAAGCCACAATTTAGAAAGTGCCTGTCAATTTACTTACTACAAAATCTCCACAAGTCTTAAGTTCTTTTAGAATGATCAGTGTGAGAAGAAAAAAAAAAAAAAAACAACTCTTTTCCTAAGCAAAGAAGCAAAATGCAAACATTTGTGCTAGCTTTCTTTTACTGCTTTTACTGTGACAGGTATGTGTCCAACTTACAAAGAGGGGTGTTTATTCACCAGTATGGAGAGTTCAATCTGAGGTTGATTTAACCTTTTTTTAATTTTTATTTATTTATTTATTTTGATGGGGGAGGTGCTGAGTATGGTGGCTCATGCCTTTAATCCCAGCACTCCAGAGGCATAGAGATATAGGAAGAGATATGTGAGTTTGAGGTCAGGCTGGCCTACACAGTCAGGTCAGGTCCAGGCCAGCCAGAACGACAAAATGAGATCCTGTCTTGTTTAAAAAAGATTTATTTTATTTATGTCTGTGCTCATGTGTCTGTGTGTATGTATCTCTGTGAGTGTATGGATGAACGTATGTGTGTCTGAAGGAGTAACTGTGAAGACTGAAGGAGCTTATGAGATCCCTCGATCTGCAGTTACAGGCATTTGCATGCTGCCCAGTGTCTTAGGGTTTTTCTTGCTGTGAAGAGACACCATGACCATGGCAACTTTATAAAGAAAACATTTAATTGAGGTGGCTCACTTACAGTTTCAGAAGTTCAGTCCATTATCCTCATGGAGGAGAGCATGTTGGCTTGCAGGCACATGTGGTGCTGGTTACATCTTGGCTTTTAAGCAACAGGAAGTCGACTGAGATACTGGGTGGTATCATGAGCATAGGAAACCTCAAAGCCCACAATGACATACTTCCTCCAACAAGGCCATACCCACTGCAACAAAGCCACACCTCCTCATAGTGCCACTCCCTGTGAGATTATAAGGGCCAATTACATTCAAACTACCACACCCAATGTAGGCTCCAGGATGTTAACCATGGCCCTGTGGTAGTTTGGATGAGAGTGGCCCCCATAGGCTTTTATGTTTGAAAACTTGGTCTCCAATTGGTGGAACTGTTGGGGAAGGATTAGGAAGTATGGCCTTGTTGGAGGAGGTGTAGTTCAAAAGCTATTCCAGTCACCTGTCTCTGCTTCCTGATGTGAGCTCTCAGCTACTGCTCCAGCACCACACCTGCCTGCTTGCTGCTGTGCTCGCCACCATGACGGGCATGGGCTCCAACCCTCTGGAACTGTGAGCCTGCCCCGCTGTAAACATTTTCTTTTATGAGTTGCCTTGGCCATGGTGTGTTATCATGACAATAGAAAAGTAACCGATGTAGCCCTCATGATCGAGTAACAAGCAGTCTGAACTGTTGAATCATCTCTTTAGCACCAGTCTGTTGCTGTTGGGTCTGTGGTGAAGCAGCATGGTAGGAGGCGTGTGCTAAAGCAAAGCAAAAAAGAAAAAAAAAAAAAAAAGGAAAGTGCCGGCATACCAATGTCCCTTTCTAGGGCATGCCCCTGATGACTGGGAACTTCTAAGTAGTCCCACTTCTTGAAGTTCCAACCACCACCCTAGCAGTACCAAGCTGGGGACTTGGCCTTTGTGAGGACATTTCAGCACCAAATTGTAGCAGCATAGAAGGAGAGTATGTGCCTTGGTTTAAATCCTAAGCTTGTTCTCTGAAGAATGTTCTGGTTCCATCTCCCTTCCCTTAGATTAACCATAGATGTGTAATGTGTAAACAATTACACACCAAAAGTTTGTGAAAATAACCCTCAGCTAGAGCACACGACAGGCCTATTAGCAGCCTTTGAAGTTGGCCCAAGCCCAAACCTGGTGAGATCTTGAGCCTTGAGTCAGCTCTGCAAGTCAGCGCTACATTTTGACCAGTGTTTGGAATGATCTCATTACATGTTACACTGAGCCACTTGTTTTAGATTACAGAGACCCATAATATGTTGCTCAGTTCCTTGACTTCTCAACGGAAAACAAGGTTAAAATCGCACAGTACTTCTGATGAGTGGAAATGTACACTGGCTAGGCCAGTCGCCATCCCCAGTAGTCCTCCCACAGAGACACAGCTAGGGACCAGAGCACAGCACCCAGTAGGCAGCATGGTGGGGCAGCAAGGGTCTTCCTGGAGTGACAAGCAAGGGTAATTCAGATGTCAATCATCAAACATTAGGGGTCTAAGAATCACCTGGGGGGCTTGCTAGAAGGCGGGCTGTTGGCCAATGAGGGGACAGAGTCGGGCCGTTTAGCTGCCAAGGTGACTCTGATATGAGTGATTTGGGAAGACTGCTAGGAATTATTGAACTAAGAGAGAAAACTGTTGCTGGCTTCCAGAGAGGGGCGCTCTGCCCGCTGGAAAGAAGGGTGGGTTAGTTATGGGTCCACGGGATAAATGAGGGGCCAGAACACAGGGCAGAAGATAACAGCAAAGAGACCTCCATGGCAGAACCAACCAACTTTGCACTTATAATTAAAGATGGAGAGTAGACAATGTATTCCTGTCTTCAGTTGGAGTCCTCTAGGGAAAGATGAGTTTAGAAACTACACTAGTCCCAGTGGTCAAACTCTATAAAATACAAGCAATAAGTACAGTGGTGCTGTCTCTATATTATTTTAATTATAATATGTGTAGGGAAACAGATTTCTTCATTTGAACCATGTACTATTTATTTATTAACCATTTAAAACACTATGCATTGACGTGTGTGTGATGTACTCTGACCATATGTGATGGTTTGAATAGGAATGGCCTCCCTTGACTCATGTGTTTGATTACTTGGTCCATAGGGAGTTGCACTATTAGGAGATGTGGCCTTGTTGAAGGAAGTGTGTCACTGTGGGCGTGGGCTTTGAGGTCTCATACATGTTTAAGCTACACCCAGTGTCACAGTTCACTTCTTGTTGCCTGCGGATCAAGATACAGAACTCTCAGCTCCTTCTCCAGCACCATGCCTGCCTGTATGCCAACATGACAATAATGTACTAAACCTTGGAAACTGTAAGCCGGCCCCAATTAAATGTTTTCTTTTATAAGAGTTGCTGTGGTCATGGTATCTCTTCACAGCAACAGAAACTCTAACAAGACACCATATTTATCCCCTGCTACCCTTTCTTATCCTCCCACAGTGAACCCCTCCTTCCCAACAAGTTCTCTTGCGTTCCTGTGTATGTCTCTGTGAATGTGCCTATGTATGCATGTGTGCTTGTGTGTGTGTGTGTGTGTGTGTGTGTGTGTGTGTGTTTAATTGGGGTTGATTGTATATGGGTGGAGGGTTGTTTGCTATAACATAGACAGCTTAACTTACTAGTGGCTACATCACTGACAAAATGATCAGCTGCCAATGCTACTCAGTTAGGAGTGGGCCCTCAAGAGTTGCGTTCCTAGCCCATGATGAAATGTTTACGGGCCCAGTTTTGTGCAGCTAACCACAGCTGCAGTGATTTCGTGAGAGCAAAGGCCATGCCTAGAAGACAAAATTTCTCAGCACTATTCTCCAGCTCTTACATTCCACAGTGTTCCATGAGCCTTGTGTGTATGAGGGGTGGGTGGGGGTGGATAGGCGTCCCATTTAGGGCTGAGCACTCAACAGTCACTAATTCTCAGCACTCTGGTTCTACGTCTTTGCATTAACCACTGCCCACTGTGAGAACAAGCTTCCTTGACCAAGGCTGAGAGCCTTAATCCATGGATATAAACATAATATTTAGAAGGCAGCTTGATAATACGTCCATTTAGTAAAACAACAGTTGTAGGTTTTCTTCTAGGTTTGTGTGTTTGCAGAAACTGGGAAGCTAGACGGGGGCGCGGGGGCGGGGTGGGGGGCGGGCTTGGTTTGGGCGACAGTAGAACACATGCAATGTGAAGGTAGACAAGAATACGAATGGTGCAAAGTTCTAAGTGGAGATAAGAGAGAGGGAGTTATATTATACTATCCCAGAGGGCCTAGAAGGGACACTACCTGTGGCACAGGAATGAATCTAGATACACTGAGTTCTTTAGTCCATTCACATTATTCTTCTAAGCCAATTCTATCTACACAGTTTCAGCCCCGTCCTCACATTCAGCTCCTCTCTGTGCCCAGTTTTCCTGTCCTCATAGTTTTAGTAAACTCTTATGCTTTTGACCTGATCTTCCTCCTCTGTCCCTTTGTCCTCCATCTATATCCTTTCTGGCTCTTTACCCCTGGCCCTGATAAACTCTGCAAGAGATCTGCTTTACCCTCAACTGAACCTCTGTCTTCCTCTCCTCTCTCTGGTCATGTGGTTCTGTGTCCGATTTTTCGCTCCAGTCCTTAGTGCACCTGGTTATGTAAAATGCACTATTGTCCTCAGTCAGTCTCTCTGTCATGCCCCTAGGCATGGAGTAAGGGGATGGTCTGAGCTTCATTTACACAAGAAACAAAGCTATGCATCTCCAGCCAGCTTGTCTCCTAGGCTCAGCAGGGGAGTTAGTTACCTAGAAGTTCAGCAGGTCTGAGGAGCTGAACTATTTGCCAAATGGTCTGGGAATATTTGGGCAGGCAAGAATTTCATAGCAGAAGACAGCTGAAATATTAAAAGCTGGATAACACCAAACATTCATAAGTGGCTTGCCTTTTGACAGACCCTTGGCCGGTCAAAGTATAGCTTTAATACACAGCTGAATCTCTATAATATATTCTTGCGGCCCGCAAGAAGGGAGTGGGTGTAGGTCAGCCAAAACTAATGTATGAGAAAGAAATATGGAAACATAGTACTTCGTAGGCTAATGAAAATATATAATTTAAGAAAAGCAAGGGCTAGAGAAAAGACTCAGTGGGCAAAGCATTTATATGCAAGTATGAGGATTGAGTTTCTATCCCCAAAACTCAACTCATGCAAAGCCAGATGCGTCTGTGTGTATCTGTAAAGCCAAGGCTCCTACGGTGGAGTGGGAGGCAGAGACAGAATTCCCAGGAGCTCAAAGGCCAGCTAGCCTGGTGTATGCTGCAGAGAGCAACAATAGGACTCTGTTTCACACAAGGAAGTGAGGACCAAGCTCTGAGGTTGACCCTGATTTCCACACCTGTGCAGTGGTGCATACACACACACACATACACACACACACACATACACACACACATACACACATGCACGAGTGTGCGTGCACACACACACACATACACGCACGAGTGTGCGCACACATACACACACACATGCACGCACACACACACACACACACACACACACACGCGCACACACACACACACAGTGAGAACAGAAGCACCCTGCGTGGGTGGATAATTCTGTTCCTGAAACTGTATGCTATTAAAGGAATATCCTAGAGCTATATGTGACCAGTCTTCCTGAGTTGTTGACCAGGGAGACCCCAGAAGCCCCCAAAATAATATGGGCTATTACCATTGCTCTAGGCTGTGCCCCAGGCCTCGATAACAAGACCCTCGTGCTGCAGCTGCCATACACTGTTGTTTCAGAACACAGGAAACGTAAGTGAAACTGAGCCGGAAGCTTCCTCCTGCCGGCTGGCTTTCAGGGTGCTGGAAGGGACCATGTAGGCGGCCGGGGCAGAAGAGTCGTGGTTGTCTTAGCCAGTTGGCAACACTGCAAGGTCGATACTGACCTGCCAAGCCTAATGTGCCCACTGGTACAATAGTGGCCTTGCAGTCATGGGGGTAAGTGGCTGCTTTCTGATTAGATTTGAGATCTGCTTAATGGGAGGAAATTCATGCCTAGAACTGCACACCAGGTCAAAAGCCCATGGGCTGGGAGGTCATGAACAGACCCTGGGGGCGGGGGCGGGGGAGAGGGCGGGGGAGGGCCCGCGGGGGGGGGGGGGGGGGCGGGTAGATCCTACTGGCTGTTTATTGGCTATTTACTCTTTAGACCAGGTCCCACTGGGTAGCCTAGGTTAGGCTGGCCTCTAATTCAGCTTCCTGAGTGTTGGGATTTCTGGAGTGGCCACCTTACCCAGTTTCTGGTGCCACTTTAAGTAGAAAGAATAGGTGGTGTTTCCCCTGCTTGCTGGTGATTCAGTGCTCCTAGGCTGCCATGGAGAACAGGAAGCTGGGGCTTCTAAGTCCCAGTGATGTGTGGTGGAAGCAGATTAGTGCAGCACAGAATACGGGTAACGTTTAAGCAGTTTGACCTTCAACAACTTATTTACCTTCTCTGAATTTCAAATTTCTCATCAGTAAACTTGACATAACATTACCTGCCTCACAGGGTTGTTCAGTAAGATAGTTTTTAAAATCTGCCTGGCACATAGGTACTCATCAGTAAATATACCATCTCGAGGATAAGTAGAAAAAAAAAAGCTCAAGAAAATGAGAACTTAGCATATGGAACCCATACTGAAGTGGGATCTGATTTTAATTAATGAGTTGAATATCGGAATTTTTAACTTGTGGGTTGCTTGGCAACCCAAACTAACTCAATAGCCTGGCATCATACCAGTTGTTGTCTTAATCAAAGCAGTAATTAAATGTTCTTAAGCTCAAGGTTGTAGGCCAAGGATTCCCCTGTGAATTTGGTGTTGGTCCAGCTGTTTTGGGAAAAAAGAAAAGATTCCCCAACTCCTCAGTGTATTTGTGCTGAAGTGTCTCTGAGGTTGGGCTGTTTCCTGCGTCTGTGCCCCTGGAGCACCCAGAGGATATTTCAACATCCCAGGTTAGGGAGGAATAGCCCAGCATATTCAACCAACACCCACTGAGTGCCAGGGGTCAGGAACACGGTAACATCCATCTCTTGCCCTCCTGCCCTTTAGAATTTCAGAGCCTAGGGGAAGAACCAGTCAGCGTTAAATAATACAGCAAATGGTTTCATGAGTGGCTGGCTGTGTCTCCAGAAGTAGACTGTTTTGAACTGAGTAGTACAAGCAGATAGAGAGGCTCTTAAACATCCATTGAGAGCTGTTTTTAGTTTCCTGGCAAACCTGTTGCCCAACATTTTCACACTACCTGATCCGAAGCTTTGAGTCCTGGCCAGAGTGAAACTGGGTAGAGGGCACTTGGGCATCCATGCTGCAGGATGTGACTAACTACCCTTTCACCGGCAGCCAGGGACTTGAACAGCCTGTGCCCAGCTCCTCAGGGATTTCACCAAACTGTGAAATCCCTGCTCCCCAGGACTCCACCAGGCTGTGTCCAGCTCCCCAGGACTCCACCAGGCTGTGCCCAGCTCCCTAGGACTCCACCAGGCTGTACCCAGCTCCCCAGGACTCCACCAGGCTGTGCCCAGCTCCTCAGGACTCCACCAGGCTGTACCCAGCTCCCCAGGACTCCACCAGGCTGTGCCCAGCTCCCCAGGACTCCACCAGGCTGTGCCCAGCTCCCCAGGACTCCACCAGGCTGTGCCCAGCTCCCCAGGACTCCACCAGGCTGTGCCCAGCTCCCCAGGACTCCACCAGGCTGTACCCAGCTTCCCAGGACTCTACCAGGCTGTACCCAGCTCCCCAGGACTCTACCAAGCTGTACCCAGCTTCCCATGTTTGGCATAATAACTTAGATTCTGCCTCCCTTGGGCAGTGAGATAATAAATGTGACTGCTCTAAGCAGCTAAGCACAGTTCTGGGCTAACCTTCATCAGTGTGCCACCAGAGGTGTGCTGCCTGCCTCTGAGTACGCTTTTATCATCTTATGCATCTTATTCCTTCATAATTCACAGTCTTAAAGATTTAGGAGGAAAACTGGATAAACTTGGAGTGCTGTGTTAGTTTGCTAGACTTTGTCTCCATTTGTAGCTCAGTGGGCAAGATCGGTTACTGCTGGGGGAAGATGTTCATGGTGCTGCGTGGGCACCTCAGCAGATATTTACAAACAAAAATGCCAAGGCCTGGGGGTCTGTGAGGCAGGCAGCTGGTGGATGAATCATGTTCGGCCCTCAGAGCGATCGTGACACATGGTAGAGGCCCTTTCCTGCCCATCACCTGCTCCTGTCAGTTCTTCCTCTTCTAATAAAGTACATCTGTTGTGGTGACTGAATACAAACACACCAAGCTGGGTGTGGAGTAATTCAATCAGGGCAAGTCCACATGCTTGGCGGTACTGTGTCCAGGATGGAGAGAAGGCCTGGTAGCAACTTGAGTGTAACAGAAGTAGGCCGGAAGCACAGTTCCTCCTAGAACCATCCTGGATCACACTTCTGGAGCATAGAGGCCCCAACCTACCCTCCAAATCAAGCATTTTAAGGGGACGATTCCCCTGTGCTCCCTTCTGAATCATTGTAAACGTTTTATGTGGCCTTTCTCTTAGCAGTATCATCTTAACATTTCACTGAGGATTATAAATTTTTAAGGGAGTTCAAACCAAAGTTCAGAGACCTACTAGCAATTCTTTTCATATTGGTTTTTGTGGCTGTGTTGGGTATCCTGAAGAATTGATTGGTTAAAATGCCCCAGTTTTAAAAGTAAAACAGCAGGAGTGACATTTGCAGGCTGGTATTTGCAGTTCTCACTCATCCTTGCATTTTTAAGAGCCATTCTTTGTTATGAGAGTCTAGTAGTATAGAATTTTGTGTGTTGTTTTTCTGAGAGCAGAAAGTGAGCATGCTCAGAATGCTAGTCTGCTTGAATTGTGTGTCTCACAGATTGACTGGAATTAGAGATCTGCAAGATGTTTGAAACGTCTTTTAAAACAAGTAAAAATCACAATAGCACTCTAAGTTGCATAACTAAGCCTTTTGTCCCTTCCCTCCTCTTGCCTTTCCTCTTTCTGATTCATCTGGCAGGGCTCTTATTACTTGAGAAAAGGTTCATGAATGAGGAGCCTTCATTTCAGTCTCTGCTTCTGTGAGTGATGATGACCTATGCCTTCCCACTCAGTAAGACATGTTCACTTGTGTGTGTGGAGTTTTATTTTTTTTTTGAGACACTGCTGTGATACATGGTACTTTAACAGGTGTCCTGGAAGACAGCAAATACAGCATCCACATTCAAGGTCATTGCATGTTAGTGTTCTTTACGTCTCAACCTAAAGGACACTTCACAGTGAAACCATTAGTGGTGAGGAAGTGGTGTGGGGAAAAATGTATTGACGCTGGACCTCCGCCATCATGCCCAGCTGTAAATCAATTTCTAAACAGTCTTATTAAATAAGAAACACAGAGCCAAATACAGAGGTAATAGCCAAAGAGATCGGAGAATTAGCAAAGAGCCATGACTACCTTATCTTACCACCTCGCTGCTGTCACTTCCCCAAAGGAGTTTCTTCCTGTCTAACTTGTGTTTTTATTGCCTTCCTGTTCTGCCTTCTCATTGGCTCTAAGCCCAGCCACATGACTTCCTTGTCACTGCCTGTCTATACAGACCTCCAGGTCTCTACGGTTGATACTGGGATTAAAGGCTCGTGTCACCACGCTTGGCTGTGTCCTTGACCACACAGAGACTCTGCCTGCCATGTGATCTGATTAAGGACATGTGCTACCACTGCCTGATTCCTCTTTATGGCTATGTGCCCTCTGATCTCCAGGCAAACTTTATTTATTAACATACAAATAAAATCACATTTCAGCACAATTAAAATATCATCACACCCAGTTCTCTCCAGACCCAGCATTTTTACCACATTGTGGCAGGGTCCTGTACTATTGTATTCTTTGGGGGAGGGGGCCAAGTAGGCGCAGAGTCAACGACACAGACTCTGAGAGAATTCTGAAACAACAAGCTCGGTTTATTCAGGAAGAGGCAAGCCTTATATACCCTCCACTCCATCCTGGGGGAAGGTCTGATGAATATGCATCTGCTGCTGTGACATGGCTGCCTCTCATTGGTCCAGCTCATCTCCAGATCATGTCTCAGCTGCTGTTGCTGAGGCCCTTAGGCAGACCCAGGTTGGCTCTCAGAAAGTATCTTATTACTGGTTTGGGCCACCTGACCCTCAGGCCTGTTAGGGATGAGTCATCCCACATCACATGGTTGAAAGAGTAGAGAATATATGAGCAGAGGTGCAGAGCCAATAATATTGTTGACCATCGGCCGGGCGGTGGTGGCGCACGCCTTTAATCCCAGCACTCAGGAGGCAGAGCCAGGCGGATCTCTGTGAGTTCGAGGCCAGCCTGGACTACCAAGTGAGTTCCAGGAAAGGCGCAAAGCTACACAGAGAAACCCTGTCTCAAAAAACCGAAAAAAAAAATATTGTTGACCATCTGGTAAATATTTAAGTAACAGGAATTAATAAGTATGTTTATTTATATGGATTTGATATTAACCTGAACCACTGATATAGAAAATTATGCTATACTATACTATACTATACTATACTATATAATTTCTTAAATTATCTGAATCTAACTTATTAAACATTTTCACAGACTATTATGTATTATGTAAGATCTGTCTCCTGGCCATGTGTTTCTTGATTTATTTAAGGTCCTTATAAAGTCAAGTTTAAACCATCTTCCATGAAAGACCATGTGACTGGATCCAGCACATGGGCACTGGTGCTGAAGTCCTGCTCTGCTTTGACTGTTGTGTAGCTTGGATATGTTCCTGGCTCCTCTGAGCCCCCATTTTTCATCTATAAAGTATAAATACTGTAGCATCAGACAGTGTCCCTTAAGAGAGGAGGAGCTTGGAAGGTCCACAGGTTCATCATAATTACATGGAGAGCTTGTTCAAAATACACATCCCTGGGAACTGTCCTTAGTGATCCTTATTTCATATATGTAATATGGGGACAGTCTGTGGCTCTCCATTTTTAGTCATCATGTCATGTGATTCTGAGTTACACTGTACCACTGCTGTAGAGACGAGCAGACTTTAAAGGATTTAGTTACCCTGTGTCCTAGTTTTCTCTCTGTTGCTGTGACTGAAACTAATTTGGAGAGGAAAGGGTTGATTGCATCTTACAGATCAGTGTCTGTCATTGAGGGAAGTCAGGTCCGGAGCTCACGGCAGGAATCGGGAGGCAAGAGCTGAAGCAGAGACCATGAAGGAACGTGGTACTGACTTGCTCTCCATGATTTACTGAGTTTGCTTTCTCATGTACCTTCAGACCAGCGGCCCAGGGCTGGCACCATCCACGGTGGGCTGGGCCCTTCCGCATCAATCATTAACCAGGAAAATGCCCCACAAATCTGCCTTCCACAGTCTGAGGGAGGCAATTACTCAACTGAGGTTCCTTCTCAGGTGACTCTAGTTTGTGTCAAAAATTAACCTGCACACCCTGAAAAAGAAATAGCTAGCCAGGGCCGGAGAGATGGCCCAATGGTTAAGAGTACTGTCTGATCTTCCAGAGGATCCGGGTTCAATTCTCAGCACCCACATGGGAGTTCACAACTGTCTGCAATTCCAGTCACATGGTATCTAACAGCGTCACACAGATACAGATGCAGGCAAAACACCAATGCACATAAAAGAAAAATACATTGATAAAAAAAGAAATAGCTAGCCAGTTCTAGTAAATATGCTTTTATTAGAATTTTAATTAATATTTGTGCCTGAAACATCCTGATTTCATAACAATGGGAAGTCAATTTGCATAAGCAGTGCTGTTGATTCATTAAGTAAAGCACAATTCATTCCTTTTGCTGAATTAGATCCTCTGTCCCTTTTCTCTTACACAGGAAATAGCACAGTCTTTGAGGACTTGGCCTAAATCGGGAGCCCAGATGAGCCTAAAGACACTGGTGCTGAATCTGTAGATTTTCGGCTCCATGCCCACTAAGCCCTGGTCATGCCAGCTCCAGCGTGCCCTGGCCTGTGAGGAGTGAGCAGCAGTGGGTGATGGGAAAGCGAAGGGCTCCGGTGCTGGCTTCGGCGCATCTGAAGTAGACTGATAAAGGAAGCTGATGGTCTAGCCATGGAAAAGAACTCAAGTTTGTGGAAGAGCCTGGTGGGTGAACACCCAGTCTGCACGGCCTGGAAGGAGGCGGCGGAAGGCGCCATCTACCAACTCGCCAGTATCTTGTTTGTAGTAGGTTTTATGGGCGGCAGCGGGTTCTTCGGGCTCCTGTACGTCTTCAGCTTGCTGGGGCTGGGGTTCCTGTGCTCCGCAGTCTGGGCGTGGGTAGACGTCTGCGCTGCTGACATATTCTCCTGGAATTTTGTGCTGTTTGTCATCTGCTTCATGCAGTTTATTCACATTGCCTATCAAGTTCACAGCATCACGTTTGCCCGAGAGTTCCAGGTGCTGTACAGCTCCCTTTTCAAGCCCCTCGGGATCCCTGTGCCCGTCTTCAGAACAATTGCTCTGAGCTCTGAAGTGGTTTCTCTGGAAAAGGAGCACTGTTATGCAATGCAAGGCAAAACCTCCATTGACAGACTCTCCATGCTTGTGTCGGGAAGGTTTGTACCCTCGGCTGCCTGTCTCTCCTCTGAGGAGTTGTCCTTGTTTGTATTTTCCATCTTGGTGCAGCATAGGCCTGGGTGGCACTTAGCAGCCTGAGACTTGGAGAAACCTTTGAGACAGGAGTCATAGGTGTGGACATTTAGAAGACAGGGTATTGTTTACTTGAATCAGGAAATAATCTAGAGTCTTACTCTTTCCTCTTAGAAATAAAGTCCCCAGGCCTTAAAATGATGCATGAATTCAGTTCTATGGATTCAGTACCTGCATTGTAGCTAGTCACTGGATGTCAAGGAGGAGGAGGCAGCTTGAATGGACACAACCTTCATTGGTACACAAAGGATTTTAGGTAGACTCTTCTGACATTCTGTTTCATGCCTGGGAACTTCTAATTTTATATTATCAAGTTTATTTAGTAAATTCTGTCATTTGCCCCCTCGTGTGAAGTAGGAGTGAGGACTCCATGAGTATGTGTATGTATGTATAGACTCTAAACTTGGAACAGTTTGAGGGGGCAAACACTAATATGTTTTTTATGGAATTGATAAGATTAAACCTGTAACTCACAGAGCTGCGTGTAGCAGATCTCCACCGTGCTCCTAAACGCCCTCCCACATAATCAGAAAATCTGACTGAGTACACTCAAGTTTTGTGCCAAAGCACAGTAAACACATGGACTAGACTCACCTCATCCATGTGCAACCTGATGACGTTTTGGCAAATTTCACTGACTGCTGTTCCAGATGTTTAAGGGAGGAGTATCTGTGCACAAATCTCATAGGGTAACTAAGGTAGTACATGAATTCAATATTTTGTTCTTCAAAATTCAACAGGGAAGAAGTCACCAGAGGCTGGAGGGATATTCCCCCACAACACCCCCCCCCCAAATGTGTTTGTACTTCCTTCTCCCTCACAGAAGATGTTCTTGTGTCTTGCTAGGATCAGAGTGACAGCTGATGGCGAATTCCTGCATTACATCCTCCCCTTTCAGTTCCTGGATTCTCCGGAGTGGGATTCACTGAGACCCACAGAGGAAGGCATTTTTCAGGTGAGGGCCAAACAGGCTGCATGGTTAACACCCCAGTCTTCTGAACAGATGAATCTCAGTCCCGAAGCAGCAGGCATACCGACAGAGCAGCACACAGTGCAGCTTTAATTTATATTTGACTTTGGGATGCAGTTTGTTTCATGCACGCTTCCCAGTTCTGAGTCCTGTTGACTGACGTTTCGGTCACAGAGAGAACGGGGCCAGACGTGGCAGGAAGGAGTCAGTGAATTCTCTCTGGACTTCCTGTGCTGAACCTCCCATCTGGGGGTTAATATGGAATAACTAAGATCTGACTTTGAACACTGTTGGCGGGTGTGATACTTTAGAAAACGCCAAGAGAAGAAACTGCACTTACTACAAAAGAAATGGATTTTGAAATTTAAGATGCCGATGGGCTTCAGTTTTCTCTAAACTTGCTGTCACTTCTGGCCGTCATGTGGTGTGAGACAGTCATTCCAGTTGGTTCCATTTATTATGCTATTCTGTTTTCTATAAGTCAAAACACACATGTATATGCAAACTCATGTAAATGTGCAAAGGTGGTATTTGTAAATTCCATATTGTAGTAGAGAAACCAAGTTAGGGTTAAATGCCCACAATCTTCATATTTAGGTATCTTTCTCAGCTATTAGCCAGCTTTACTCTTTTATTTTAATATCAAGTAGCTTTGCAAAATGCAAGACATAATCAAGAGGAGCACTGAGATTAGATAAGTAAATTATGTTGTTTATTTTATTATTTAATATCTTAAGCTTTTACAATATTTTTTAACAATAGAGGATAACAAGAAATTCAGTTAAAATTTGGGGCAGAAGAATGTGATTGAAGGAGCTGGAGAGATGGCTCAGTGGTTAAGAGCACTGGCTGCTCTTGCAGAGACATGGGTTCAGTTCCCAGCGTCCACATGGCAGCTGGTACCATCTGTAACTCCAGTTCCAGGGTATCTGGCGCCCTCTTCTGGCCACTGTGGGCACTGCACACATGTGGTGTACATAGATGGAGGCCAAACACTCAAACACACAAAAATAAATCTTTAGTAACTGAGTTTGAATTTCTTGCTTCCTAGTTTGTTTTATGTGTCTTTGTGTTTTTAGGTGACCCTCACAGCAGAAACCGATTGTCGGTATGTGTCCTGGAGGAGAAAAAAATTGTACCTGCTCTTCGCTCAGCACCGCTACATCTCTCGCCTCTTTTCCATCTTGATTGGCAGTGATATTGCAGACAAACTCTATGCCTTGAACGACAGGGTATATACAGGGAAAAAACATCACTATGACATTCGGTTACCCAACTACTATCAAATGTCAAGTCCAGACTTGTCCAGATCACCCCTGACGGAACAGTTTCGGAATTCCAGACAACACTGTAACCAATGACATCACAACCTGAAGCTGTATGACGACCATGAAACAGACTTCATCATTCCCCAGACAAGTCAGCACACTGATATTTTTATAACTTAAATTCGGAGTCTAGATGCCATTGCCAGCTGTTTGATTCAATTTAACTTTTGCTTTGCAAATAAAACTCACAAATTTTCCTGTATTCCTTGCTGTTATGATGGGATAGGAAGATGAATAATGACGGGCAGCTTGCCCTTTTTCTGCATCAGAACTGGGAGAATGTAATTTCTCATTCTCCAGTACTTTTTCAAACATGCTGTCTTGTGCTGTTGGCCCAGGAGAAGCAGTTAGCAAATGATCTCAACATGAGAGCAGGTTGGTACCGTCCACAGACCCATTTCTAGAATCCGCTTTTTTTTGCGACAATCTCTGACAAATGTAAGTTCCATTGTTGGTGTGGGAGGCAGTTATTTCTTTTACATGTGAAGCTCTTTGATGTGACTAAAAAGTAGAATAAATATGAGAAATGATAACACACGGATTTGAAGGCTGCTTTCTTGCAACAAACAAGTCCTGGGCTTACGCTTTACAGTGACCATTAAAAGAGGCGACTCTTAGAAAGCAAAACTGCACATGAGTCGCTGAGTGAAAAGAACACCCACAAACAGATGGCAGAGTGCATGTCCTTTGAGCTCCGTGTGCTCAGCTGCTGAGCCAGCCATTTGCCTGCCGGGGGTGGGGGTTGGGGGGTGGGAGGGTGGGGTGTGTGTGTGGGGGGGTGTTGGTCACAGTGAGTTCTCAGCTCTGGAAGAAGCGCTTGAGAAAGAGATCCTTAGGTGCAGATCTGATCCCTGTCTTTGGAAAACTGGCTTTCTGAAGCTCATATGCAGTGGTCCTCCATAGAAAGATCTGTACAGATTTGACAAATAGGCCTTGTGCCTTGCTTGTGGCTCTGGGTTATAAGCTGGGCTGATGATAGCTGTATCCAGTGACAGAAGAGATTCATCCCTCACAGAGCTTACATCCTGGGGGCAAGAGAGAAGATAAACCAGAAAGCTTCTGGATACCTAGTGATGGGGTCGGGTCAAGGGAAACCAGAGGAAGCAGATGGGGGAGGGCTGACGGGTTAGGGTGAAGATCTCAGCAAGAAGGCGACGCTTACCAAAGACCTGGAGGAGAGAACCTTCTATTGCAGACGCCGAGGAAGGGAAGCACATGCAGGCTCCTAGGCAGAGCATGGCTGGCCAGGTCAGGGCCCGTGGGAAAGCCAGCATGGCTACAGCAGAATGAGCACAAAGAAGAGAAGGTAACTGTAGGAAGGGTGGGTGGGGACGATCAGTCATGGGTGTTGTTTGCCCTACGGCGCTGCTCCTTGTGGTTGGTTGCCGCCCGCGGCGGCCATGCCAGAGGAGGAGCGTGCTGATTGAAAGAATCACAGCCATGGTTACCTTTTTAGAGCTTTATTGGGGGGAGGGGGAGAGAGAGAGAGAAGGGGGCTGATGGGAGGAAGGAGCGGAAAGGAGAGGGGCGCACAGAGGGCCCACCTGCTTTTTTAGGCTGGGAGCTGTCGAAGGCTGATGATGTAATTAAGGACAGAATCCTTACATCCCAGACTTTCACCTATTATAAAAAAAAAAACAACAACAACAGGTAGATGGGACTAGGGGTGTCGTTCCTCACAAAAACTGCTTCCAGCTGACTTTTGGACGTTGGTTGGCTCTGGGGGGAATGGAGAAGGGGAGTTTTCCGAGGTAGACAGGCATTGTGGGATGCTGTCTGTCATCCGTTTGCTCTGGAGACATGAATCCCTCTTGGCTGTGACTGGGAACTTTCTGTTTGACAAGATGCTGGTGACACAGAAAAAACTTTGAGAGATAAAAGAATCATTATTATTTTTGGAGTTGGCATTTATCTGAGGTAGATCTGGCCTGTCCCTATGGATTTTGAAACATGTTAAGCTTTATCAGAGACAGATTATTTTAAAGCACCTGTTTCCTTTACTAGTTCAGCATCTAGGAGACAGGTGATCAATTGTTAAAAGCATCTTATAGTAATAGATGTTTACATTAAAGTCTTTTTGTATCGCCCAGACGCTTTTGGGTCTGTTACAGTTTAGCTGTTACAGTTTCTTACTTGATGATTTTTGGACTCCAGTTCTGTCCTTACAATGGGGACTTGGACTTGTGTTCAGCAGTACTGTGGGGTTTGAAACAGAACAGTGATGTGTTCTGCCCTGTGATCACCTGATGGCCTGCTGAGGACAGGGAATATCAGGAGTGAGAGTCAGATGCCCCTGAACCCTGAATCTGAGTCTGGACTCAAGGGACCGGTCTTGGCTAGAGATACAGCTCTGAGAGGCTTAGCAGTTGATGGTATCTGAACTCACCAGGAGATGCCAAGTGAGAGTGGATCAGGACAAAAGTGGCGCCAGGATCTTACCCGTGAGGATTTCCTTAGTGAAGAGGGTAGGGACGTCAGCAGAGGGCATGGAGGAGCAGCCGGTGAAGCAGCAAGGACACCAAGGGAGCACGAAGTTCCAGAGCCAAGTGAAGACATTGGCCCACAGACCCATTTCTAGAATCTGTTTTTTGGATTTTTTTTTTTTTTTGTGACAATCTCTGACAAATGTAAGTTCCATTGTTGGGTGTGGGAAGCAGTTATTTCTTTTACATGTGAAGCTCTTTGATGCGACTAAAAAGTAGAATAAATGTAAGAAATGATAACACGCCAATTTGAAGGCTACTTTTTTGCTACAAACAAGTCCCAAGTTTTAATTTTAAAATTTCATCCCTGCTAATGTCTCACCTGGTGTTACATTGTCAGTTGGTCTTAACATCTGAAAGACACAGAGACCCGACTTCCCCCAGAGCCACTGTGAGGAAGGAACAATGAGGCGTCTTTAATGTGGTTGAGAGGTTGCGCAGTAGGAGGTCTGGAATAAACCAGTGAACTGAGCAAGGAGGAAGGATGCTGAGAACTTCACCAGGAACACTGTGGTAGAGTGGTAACAGGTAAGAGCTGGGTGAAAATGGACCAAAGAGGAGTGGGAGGCAAGACACAAGAAGAGCAGAAACAGATAGGCTCTCCAAGCACTTCTGATCTGAAGAGAAACTGAAATGGTCAGTCACCTGAGCAAGAAGTGGGGTTACGAAAGAGATGGTTATCGCTGATGAAGACATGAGAACAAGGCACCTAATGGAAATGGCATGATCTCAAAGTGGGGTGCACTGCTTGAGTGCTGCTCTTGAGTGGGTGAGTGAGGAAGGGGTCCAGAGTCCTTAGACAGGACTGCAGCCGTCACAGATATACACGAGGCATAATTGACAGAACACAGATGTCGGCAAGCGGGATAGGTGGTACAGGCCTGACATTCTGCTCTCTCAGACACCTCCAACGTAAAGCCAGGAAGGGGCTGGGGAGAAGTTCGCCAAGTGCATCTGCTGGAAATGGGATGGCAGAGCAAGGTCTGTGTCACCCGTGGGAATGAGCTGTTGGATAGTGCAAGTCCAGCATGAACTAAGAATGGCACAGCATGCTGTCCTCTCTGGCCACACGTGGCCACAGCAGTTCTTAAGCAAACGGACAGTCAGACACTGTGGCAGCCATCTTCTGGTGTAGTCACACCTTCACCATAGCTCTGGGAGAAGTTCGGGTCTCTGTGTCCTTAAGACTTGGTTGCAGTTAAGCAACAAATTCCCGCCTTACATTAATCCCAGGTGATAATGTAATACCTTGGGTTACCCCAGGTAATAATTTAGCAGGAATTAACTATGAGCTAGCCTTCTAACTACGAAAGTCACTGAGAACAAAACCACAACGATCAGATCACACAGCAGGAAGAGAATGAGATAGCTTATAGATGAATTTTCCAGAAATCTGTTTTTAAGAAAGGACACAAATGCAAGGGGATGGGGGGTCTTAGAGGGAGAGAGGGACACTACATCGGACCTCCACCACCTCCACTGTCTCGGAGGGTTGTACCAACCCCTGTACTGACACATGTGCTGTGATCCAACACATTCGTTTGTTTACAGGTTTTCTAACCCAGTAAAAAGTAGAAGCAAAAGACTCCATGGTAACCCCCTGTAGCTGGAGTTTTCTCCAGTCCTGCCCAGCACCACAGACCCCGCAACCACTTACAAAACAATCACTCAGAAACTTACATTAATTAAACTGCTCGCCAATTAGCTCAGGCCTACCATTGACTAGCTCTTACACTTAACTCAACCCATTTCTGTTAATCTATATGTCGCCACGTGTTCCGTGGCTTTACCTGTGTGCCATTACATGCTGCTCCCTGGACGGCAGGCTGGCGTCTCCTCCTGGCTTCCACCTCCCAGCCTCTCTTCTCTGTTTGTCCCCCCTATCCCATACCAATCAGTGTTTTATTTATCCATCAATCATAGCAACATATATTCACAACACACAGGACATCTCACAGCAAACCCCCTTGTAACTACACTGTGTGTCTAATAGGAAATGTCTAGAAAACAATATTGTACTATCTCAAAATATTCTGATCAGTGCAGATGGAAAGCAGAAATGGGATCCTAGAAACTAGAGAAGTCCCCATGAACTGCCGCCCTGTGGTGCACAGAGAATTTAATTTCTATTAAAACTGGGCGTATTTTCACCTCTGTCTCCCATTGCTTGCAGTGAGAGGAGAGACACAAGGTGTGCTCCTGTGTTAAAAAGGCCTTACAGCTGTGGGTAGAAGACCTGCGTGTTTGAAGATAAATGGAGCCCTTCTTCAAAAAGCAAGAAGAATTTCAAATCAACAGAGCACTAAATAAGTTCGGGGCTTGCAAGCTGGAGACCCTCTGGAATCACCCATGTCACATGCTCAGAAAGCCGGTGCTTGCCAAGGGTTGAGCCCGACTTTAAAGAATTGGTATGACTGCCTTAAGATTTTTCTGTCCTTCGTTTTTGTGACCAAGAGGGACTCTGAAGGGCAGTGAGAGGAAAAAGGAGAGCCGGTGACACTAATGGACCCATAACCACCCACACCGCGCTCGCCAGTGGAGCTCCGAGGCTGCAGATCCATCTCACAGGCCTACTTCACTCCCGTTCCCTCAGAGCTATTCCCCGGAACTGATCTGACCCGTGTGCCCCGACTCCATAGCCTTGGGAACTTGCTCCCAAGATTACTCTACTGTGAAGAACAGCAGCTGCATCTCTGAGCATTGGTGCATTGTAGAAATATTCTCCCCTCTTCAGTGGTGGGGCGAAGGGAAGTTTGTGTGCTGTCCTCAGGATGAGCCCAGGGTATGCCAGGCTTACATCGCACACACCCAGAAGGGCAGAACCGAAAAAGAAGCTCCCCCCATATGTCCCCCCCTTCCCTCTCAATCTGTGTTGAACCTTCTCTTGTGGTGGCTTATTCCCATAATCCCAGCACTTGAGAAACTGAGGGAGAAGAAACGTAAGTCTGAGGCCAGCCTGGGCTACACGGTGAATTTCAAGCTAGCCTGGGCTATGAAATGAGCTCTTGCCTACAAAACAACAACAACAACAACACACACACACACACACATCACACGCACACATCACACACACACATACACACACATATCACACACCCATACACACATACACACACACACATATACACACACATCACACATACACACACACATCACACACACATATATACACACACACATCACACACACATACACACACACACACACACACACACACACACACACACACACACACACACACGGGGGTTGGAGAAAGAGCTAGCACTACTTGGGGATATAGCTCAGTGTTTGCCTAGCAAAGTCCTAAATTCAATCTCCGGTTCAAAAAAAAGCAAACAACAACAATGCTCCTGGCTTAGCTAAGAAAAGCCACAGGACAAACAAAACACTACAAAAGATGAGGGACGTGAGAAGTTTGGTTTGACCAGGACATACATCGTCATGTGGGACTAGACAGTGTTTTCTTTTTTTTTTTTTTTTTTTTTTTTTTTTTTTGGTTTTTCGAGACAGGGTTTCTCTGTGTAGCTTTGCGCCTTTCCTGGAACTCACTTGGTAGCCCAGACTGGCCTCGAACTCACAGAGATCCGCCTGGCTCTGCCTCCCGAGTGCTGGGATTAAAGGCGTGCGCCACCACCGCCCGGCTGACAGTGTTTTCTAATGAGCTCCATGTTTCCACAGACTGTGAGTTGTTTAAAATATGAACCTTCAGCCGGGTATAGTGGTGCATGCCCTTGTTTCCAGCATTCAGGAAGCAGAGGCAGAGGCAGGCAGAGCTCCATGAGTTTGAGGCCAGCCTGGTCTACACAACAAGTTCCAGGCCAGCCAGGGCTACACAGAGAAACCCTGTTTAAAAAACAAAGGCAACAACAACAAAAACCCTCCAGAGATGAAGTTCAAAATCAATACTGTTTTTATAAAAGATAGTTTTAGTATATTCTAAGTCCAATCGATTCTATTTTTCATTCTACTAAAATGTTATACATGTGTAAGCACAAATAAATATAGAGTTAATGTGATAGACCAAAACCACATAGTTATGAAACGATGCAGCAAGATTGAAACATTAATAAATTTTTATCATCTACCATACCACTACCATTTTAATGACAGCCTGCATATTTGTATATATATCATCACGATCCGAGGATAATTTGAAGTTTTATTACCACAGTAACTTTGATTACCTTAAAAGCCTACTATCTATATTAAAGACTGACAGAGAATATCAGCAAAAGTACATGTAATTCCATTTGCTTGCTCCTGGGAAGACTCCCATTTTATGTGTAGAGGTCAGAGGCTGCCTGTCGGCAAATGATAGCAGTCGAGTCTAATTCTTCTAGTCCTCCATTCTCCACAGTTTCCCTGACTTAGAGAGCATCCAAATGTCCCCAATCTGAATTGAAGAAAAAGTCAATGCCAAAATGCTAATTACACATCTTCTGAATTTGTCAGTGATTGCCGAGGAACGTTAGCCAACCAGGCGCCTTTCTCCTAAATCAGCAGCCTGGCTAGCTCCAGCTCAAATCGGTCCGCAAGTAAAATGCGTAATCACAGAGAATGCTACAGAGTTGGCCAGAATGAAAGAGCATGGCCAAGTTCTGTAAATTTGGGTGGTCCGTTTTCACTTCAGATATTTCCACAGCTCATGTGCGGTGTGTTTTCTAAGAAAACTCCCTCATCTCACGCATCAGCCTTGCGTGCCACCCATCACTCCCTTTGTAGAGAAAAATTCATTCAGTGTTTCTCGTGATTCTCTTTCCTTCCTCTTCTCTGGAGTAACACTTCATGCTCAATACAATTTTGTATGCTGGAGCTTTTTCACAAAAATACCTGGCTGCAAGACACAGCAGGTATTTTCAGTGTGTCGCAAGGGGTTTCCGAGGAACAGGATGTTACAGAGATGGAGCTGTTTCCCTTGAGGCAAAAGTTCAGCCAATGCACAGGCTTCGCATCTCTGCTCCTGAGAGAGGAACCTCCCTTGATTTCCTCCCTGAGCCTTGGGGGAGCAGTACCTGGCACATGACAGCAGCTTTGCCAACTATCTGTCTCACAGAAGGAAAGCAATTGTACCTGATCTTGCATCAAATCCTTCCCCAATCAGATCTCAACTAAGCAGTACCGCCGGCAGCTTCATCATTAAGTAAAATGGAAGGCCCGTGAAAATGCTATTTACACACACCTTGCCCCTCACGAATGCTGTTTGAACAATATTTATTCTGAATGTGGAGCCCCGAAGCAGTTCCTGCATTTCAAGGTAAAAAACCTGAATACTGATTTGCTAAGAGATGTTTTGTGCTGGAAATACTAAAAAATAAATGTAAGCACATTAAAATTTTTGAGGAGTATTTGAGCAACTCCGGACCATAAGCAGTCCAGCGCTTCCTGGGGCTGGGGCTAGGGAGGTGGAAGAGACAAATGGAAAGGATACAGGATTTGAGTGGTAAGTCCCTACTAGCTGTCAGCTGGTGGTTTCTGGCTGCATTGTGTACAGTGGCCTTTGATTTGCCACTAAGGAACTCAGGATCCTGGCATGCTCTCTGCCTAATGGCCTCCCAATTAATGTCTTCAAACAGAAACAGGCAATGGAGAATTATGCAAATTCTTCTGTTTTAAATGATAATTAGTGTAATTGCTTGTTGTATTTTTCCCTAAAAAATAAACAGTTTGGGGAACTCCTCTGACTTCACATTAAACCAGTTTCTATGCTGTTTCACTTATAAGCAATTTGTTCTGGCAAAAACTTACCCCTAATCTCGTGTCTGGTACAGAACAAATGCTCACTAAATTCTTATTTTAAAAAATGAACTGAGAAGATACTAATCCAGCATGCGCCATGGGCAAGCGCCTTTCCCCTAACCTGCCACTGACCTCATCCAGCAGTGATCTCACACCCTCTCCTCAGTGAGGGCAGAAAACATTTTTATCCTGTTACTTGAAAGAAGTTCCCAGCCAGGTGGTAGTGCTTGCCTTTGATCCCAGCACTGGTGAGGCAGAGGTAGAGTCTCTGAGTTTGAGGCCAGCCTGGTCTACAAAGTGAGTTCCAGAACTACACAGAGAAACCCTGTCTTGAAAAACCAAAAAGGAAAAAAAGAAATAAGGAAAAGAAGCCTCCAAATTCAACAATTGTTTGTAAGGAATCCTGTTTTTGTTTTCTCCTTTGACGAAGGTGTTCAGGATTGTTTATCTGTCCCTAGTTCCCCTTGGATCTGGTTTCTGGTCATCTGGACTGGAGCCCCAGGAGTGTGGCATATGGCCCAGCTGTTGGCTCTGACATGCAGAGGTCTGCATTCTTCCTCCTCCGCGGACTGACCTTAGGCATTTCCTACCACATGACCACTCTGGGTGAATTAATGAATTATGAATAAATGAATGGGTTCTGGAGGAATCTTGGGTTATCACCTCTATCCCTTCACTGTTCCTTCCTCCTTGCACACCTTTCTCAAATTGTTCCTGTTCTGCCATTAGTCACCTAGACGGGGGTGTAGGGGGGTGGGGGGGTTGGGTGAGTGTGGAGGTGGGGAAGGTAGAACTGGAGAATACGGGGTAGGCAGAGGAGTGGGATGTCGCTGTCAACAGGCAGGCACCATAATTCTAATAAAATGACCCAATGTGGAAGGATATTAAATGCCATTCGTTATTTATTCCTTGTATTAGAAAATAGTATGACTGTACCATCAACAAATTGAATGGAAGAACATAAAGAGGTCATTCCGCCATCGTAAGCCATTTCTATTGACATGTTGGGTTTTTTCTATTTTTCTCATTCATAATAATTTAAGTTTTCAAATATAATTTTTTAAAAACTATGTGCTATTTCTTCAATGGAAAAATGTGTATTATTTCTCCTGTTGCAAGTACACTCAATTTTTCAACCTCCTGACATTCTCCCAATTGTATATGAACCACACACTGGGCACACTAGATCTGAAAGTTAAACTAGGCATGGCCCCTGGCCTCCAGTAACTTACGGGTTAGAAGAAGAGACACTGGAACCCAAATCTGTAAAAGTAGCGAGTGGTTGAGGCCATGAGACACAGACAAACTGTTCTGGGGCAACAAATATCACAATGCCACGTATAAAAAGTTGAGAAACACTTTAGGATGTAGGCATAGGCAAGAACTTCTTGAAAAGGACTCCAATTATTCAAGAAATAATTCCAAGAACTGACCAATGGGACTTTGTGGATGAAAAGGCTTCTGCTCAGTAAAATGGAAAGACGGGGTATGGAATTAGGGATGGAGGTGTATTTACCATCTTCACATTGGATGGGATTAATATCTGGAATCATAAAGAACTCCAAAAATTAAACACCAAAAATAAATATATTAATAAAGGAGAAAATGAACAGTCCTGAAAAGAAAATACAAATGACCAATAAACATCTGAACAATGTTTAATATCTCTAGCCACGTGGGAGAGGCACATGGAGAAGACACTGATTCCATCTCACCCCAGTCTGACGGTGACAATCAAGGAAACCATGACAACAAACGCTGAATGGGGCTGTGATACAGGACCGATACACTGCTGGCAGGGACGTGAACTGTGCACCCACGGAAGTCCCAGGACCGAGACACACTGCTGGCGGGAACCTGAACTATGTGCACCCCACGGAAGTCCTGGGACCGAGACACACTGCTGGCGGGAACCTGAACTGTGCACCCACGGAAGTCCCGGGACCGAGACACACTGCTGGCGGGAACCTGAACTGTGCACCCACGGAAGTCCTGGGACCGAGACACACTGCTGGCGGGAACCTGAACTGTGCACCCACGGAAGTCCCGGGACCGAGACACACTGCTGGCGGGAACCTGAACTGTGTACCCACGGAAGTCTGTGTGGCGGGATTACCACATGATCCAGCTATACCACTCCTGGAATCAGAGTGCGCGCAGCACAGAAATACTTACACATCCATGTTTACTGCTGCACTGTTCACAACAGCCGAGACATGGAACCAGCCAAGATGCTAATCCGTGCATGAATGGATAAAGAAAATGTAATTCATAGAGACAAAGGTATTTTATTCCACCACAAATAAGAATGAAACTATGTCACTTGTGGGAAAATGGGTAGAACTGGAGACCATCGTGTTAGTGGAGTGAGCCAGACCCAGAAAGACAAATGTTACAAAGTCTCACATATACACAATATAGATTCAAATATAAGTGTATATATATGAGGTGAAAAGGTGGGAGGGGCCATTGCGGGTGTTTTAGTTACTGTTGGATTGCTGTGAGGAGACACCATGATGAGGGCCACACAGAAGAAAGCATTTACTTGAGGGCTGGCTTACACTCGCAGAGGGTGAGCCCATTACCATCACGGCAGGGAGCACGGCAGCAGACAGGTGCTAGAGCAGTAGCTGAGAGCTCATGTGGGATCCACAAGCAGCAGGCAGAGAGACAGAGACGGAGATTGGGCCAGGCATGGGCTTTTGAACCTCAGAGTCCACCCCACATCTCCTCCAGTCCCAATCCTTCCTAAACAGTCCACCAACCGGGAACAAAATACTCAGATACATGAGCCTATGGCCCCATTCTCATTGAAACCTCTGCAAAGGGGGCAAGACGGGGTATAAAGTGAGGGGGGGACATGACGCTTTTTTCTTATTCCTAATCTACCTTCAAACACACATGTGTGTACACGTACGACATGAAGGCAGAAGTGGTTCTGCCAGAGGGGAAGGGGAAGGTGAAGAAGGAGAAGGAGAACATGGCTGGTGGAGAGGCACAAACATATGCACATGTGCATATGGAATGAAAATGTCATAAGGAAATCCATTTTGTATGTTAACTAAAAGTTCTAAGATGTTAAAATATTAAAAAGACAACAAGTGGAAGACACATGTCGACATGCTGAGTCATTAGTAACGTAAGCTCTGATGCCAAGTGGTTAACAGCCGTGTTTTCTACTGAGTTTTCCCGTTCCCTAGCCCCATTTTCTAGGCATCCGAAGTGTTATTCATTAAACCAAGTCATTTAAAAACGTCAAAACATCTGTGGGATTTCCTGGCATATTTAAATGCTCTGCTGCTTTCAGATGCCAGTTTCTTAGCTCATAATGTATTCATACACTTCTTGTGAGATAGAGTAGTGTAGCCGATAGAGAGAAGAGCTTTAAAACACACACTCGCAAGTGCCCAAGAACAGCTTCGTTTGGGGTTAGAAACTTTCCCTATATTGCTTTCCCACACTCTGAACAGACTCAATCACTCTCAGAGCTCCCGTGCAAACATTTTTATTCTTCTGTGGAAGTGCATGAGCTTCTCCGTAGTTTTCAAACAAAATGTCATCGTAACCATTTTGTGCAGCTCTAAATTGGGCCAAATATGTTTGATCTGAGATTAAAGAAATGTTTCATTGTATTTGCCGTTTTTTAATGCTAAATGATAAAACTGCTGGTATGTGGCTCATAAATATTTTATCAGGCTTTATATATGCATTAAGCTTGAGAGGTGTCTTATTTTCATGAATTTATTACAACAATTTAAGTAGTAATAATAATAAAAATTTGCATTTAAATAATTCATTTCCCTTGGGAACTTCAGTGCTCCGGCCCATCAGTCAGTGCTGGATGGTAGCTCTGTCACCTCCACCATTTCCCATCCTTCCGATGTGCTGCTTTGGGATTTGTTTCTAGCCTTACGTCAATTACTTGGCTGGCTATTATCAGGCTTCACATTTGCCTCCAAAATCATCTTCTGGGATAATTAATTCATGAGACAGTATGATATTATACAATAGAAGCCATATGTTTCAAAGTCCTGACTTCACCAGACACAGATTAAGTCCTGAGTGTGGGTTCACTTCCAATTAAATACTTACCAATCCATCAAGTAAAGAATTGTTACTAAGAATTTCAAAGAAGCATTTTTCTACAATTAAGCATTTTCTTTATTTCTAACAACTAAATAACCTCATGTTCTTCATGAACATAATGTTTAACTGTTGGGTAAGAACAGTACCCTTAAAAGTGTCCTCCTAAGGGATTAAATTGCCCCGCCTGCAGGGCTTCAACGGGTTCTCGACCACCCTAAGGACGGAATGATAGGGACAGGAGATACAAGGAAACACACCAAGTCTGGATTCTGATCAAGGTGCAACTTTATTTTTCTCCAAGAGGGTTTATATAGTTTCTGCAGGGTGGGGGGAGCAAGAAGCTGTCATCTGCATAAGGTGGGGCAAGCTAACAGGATGTTTGTATAGGATGTTTACAGGGTGAAAGGGTCAAGGGCTCTGCCTCAATGTTCTGTTGCTAGGCAACCTGACTGTAAGATGATCTAGTTCCCTGTCTTATGGGGGTCTGTATTTTTCCACTAACTAGAGATTCTGTCCTTGTCCCTGACATTAAATGATTGCTTAATCTCTCTGTTCTGAAAGTACAGGTGCTTGAGATTCATCAGACGGCCAAAGGGCTTACGGGTGTGCGTGTGCGTGTGCGTGTGCGTGTGCGTGTGCGTGTGCGTGTGCGTGTGCGTGTGTGTGTCCATGATTCCCTAGGACCCAGAGGAAGAGAATGAAAGACACAGAGATTGTCACTGGTTTGTCTGGACCTTTGCACCTGTCTTGGGAGTGTGTTAAGTGCCTGGCCCTCAGAGAAACTTTGTTTTTAAGATCTAACCCATCCCCCTGCCTCCATGCCTTAGTCTTCTTTGGGAGTCAAATGCAATTCATAGCCACTTCTCTGATCTTCCTTTTAAAACTTTAAAAAGGAGGGATTCTGTTCTGCCTGATTACTTATGATGAATTCCTTTCTTCTGAAATCACTTCCTAAAAGGTACAAAGTCCTATCCAATGCTTCAACAGTTTTTTTGCTATTGATATTTAAAACCAATAACTCACAACTATCCCTTCTGTTTTTGAAGGAAACGATGTGAGTACAGTGATAGGGATTATCATCCCTCTTATGACATTTTAGTTACTGTTACTGCCACACACCACAAGACGGTGAATTACTGTACCTCTGACCAGGTTCTAAAAATCTGTACCATTGTATATTTTATGAGTTTGTCTTTGAAGCCAGTATCTGATTTCTGGCTAGTCCAAGGAAATCCCAAACCACTGGAAATTTTAGAACGCGCCGAAGTCTTGCAGTTTATAAGAAGTGTCGTTTGGCATATCTGTGTGTCCTATATCTTGCCTATCTAAGACAGGCACACAGGTGGAGGATGCAATGCCCAGCAGGTAGTTCATGTGTTCACTGGGTAGTTTAGTTCCTCAGACTAGGGAATTTTGACCACTGTGAAGTGGGCAGGAGAGGGATTGGATAGATCATTTGTCAAACAAAACCTAGATGTTAGGCATCTTAAAAAACAGTCTCTGAAGTTCAAATAATCTAGTTAACCATGAGCTTCTTCCCCCAGGTTTTACAGACAACTGAAGTTCAAATTTTAAAATTATATTTTACTTATTAAATATAAAACCACTGCTCAAATCCAGCTGCTAATTTCAAAGCCCCGAATCTCAGTTGCCTTCATAATTCATCATCCTTTAAGTTTCTCAGTTGCTTTTTAAACGTTTAGTGTGTGCCATGTGTCTTCAGAGATGACGTCTCTCAGCAAAGCTGTCTAATGCACCAATTGTAGGTCAGCTTTCTTGTAGGGATTCTCCATGAATGTAATATTAGAAGTACTTGGCCATCAACTTGGCCATTTTTAGACTCTAGGGATTGAATCACAATAGCATGAATGTTTACACCCTTTGCTTTAAGTCGTTGTTTCCTGTCTCTATGCTACTTGGTCATGTTGAACAAATCCACCAAAGAGTCCATTTGAAAAGCAGAAGACACACTTATTGGATGACTAAAATGCAAGCGACAGGTGATAACAAACTAGCAAAGCAGTGAAGCAACATAAACAACCACTTGCTACCAGTGGGATGGCCAAGTGGTGCAGCCATTTTGGAAGACAGTTTGGCAGTTTCTTACCAAAGACCCTATGATGTTACTCAGACGGGCTTAAAACACATTCATATAAAAATTTACAAATGAAGGAGGGCATAGTGGTCCACGCCTTTAATTCCAACACTCGGGAGGCAGAGGCAGGAGGAGCTCTGTGAGTTTAGGGCCAGCCTGATCTACAGAATGAGTTCCAGGACAGCCAGGGCTACATGGAGAGATAGAGAGACTCTGTCTCAAAGCCACTCCCTGAAGAAAAATTACACATGAATGTTTATCCATAGACACATCATCAAAAACAGGAAGAAACCAAAATGCCTTTAAAATGGTGAGTGGATAAACAAGCTGTGGTTCAGTCACATGATGAAATATTATTCTGTGATAAAAAGAAGTGCACCATCAACACCCCCAAAACATGTGGACTATACAACCAGTACCACACAACTATAAAGTATCAAAAGAGACTACTACGAAAAACTATATACCGAAAACTGGATAGCAAAGAAAAACAAATTCCTAGAAACCAAGGCTGAAGGAACAGAAAATCTGAACTGAGCACTGTGAGTAAGGAGACTGACTGACTCAGTACCAACTGAGACGGTGCCCAGCAGCAGCAAGAATGGCAGGAGGAAGCAGCGTGGAGCCGGCGCCAAGCTGAGATGAGAAGGGTACCCTAGGTTTCACCATTGAGGCCGAGACTGTGGCCTCTGCCCTTGCCCCTCCAGAGCCCTGAAGCGTGCTGGCCAATCAGAAAAGGGGCAGATCCTGCAAACCCTCCCACCTTCTCTCTTTTTTTGATACATCTCTGGGACATGTCCAAAGATGCCACGGTCAATCAAGTTTGAACTAATGTAACCATTGTTTGCTTAGCCAATCATATTTGCAGGAGATGACCTAACTGTCCTTGGAATTCCCCTGGCTGGACTTAAAAGGAGCCCGTGAGCCTCTCACAGGGTCACTGCCATTTTGTTGTGTGACCCCCACATGCTGGAATTTGTTCCTGAGAAATAAACGCTCCTGAGGATTGCATGTATGAGTGGTAGTCTTTGTGGAGTGATCTGTGGACCCTAGCATAACAATAACAACACTTCCATGCTCTTGATAAAATACTCTAAGTCAAGGACCTGCCGTCCTCTTGCAGCCTCTCTGATGGGTGCCTCCACTTTTTTTTCTTCTTCAAGACAGGGTTTCTCTGTGTAGCTTTGCGCCTGTTCCTAGAACTCATTCTGTAGACCAGGCTGGCCTCTAACTCACAGAGATCCTCCTGGCTCTGCCTCCCAAGTGCTGGGATTAAAGGCATGCACCACCACCGCATCCACTTTGTTTTGTTTTTTTTTTAAGAAAGCATTTTTTTAAAGATTTATTTCTTATTATATATACAGTGTTCTGTCTGCATGTATGCCTGCATGCCAGAAGAGGGCACCAGATCTCATTACAAATGGTTGTGAGCCACCATGTGGTTGCTGGGAATTGAACTCAGGACCTCTGAAAGAGCAGCCAGTGCTTTTAACCTCTGAGCCATCTCTCCAGGCCCCCCCCACCCTTTTTTTTTTTAATGAAGTTCCTTTTCGCTACTTTGAAGAAGAAATCTTCCAATACAGAAAAGCAGAGGACAGATGACCTCCTTTGTGAAGTCTCTCAAATGCCTGAAGAATATGCACCAGTTCCTCTTGAACATTCCCCAAAAACTGAAGGGAGAACTTTTCTAAACTCATCTTACAAGGTCTGCATCACCTAATACCAAAGTTAGATAAGAAGAAGAAGCTGGGGCTGGAGAGATGGGCCTGTTGTCAGCACTTGCCGCTCTAGTAGCAACCTGTGTTCTGTTCCTAGCTCACAAGCACCTACAACTCTAGGTCCAGGGAAGCTGGCCCTTTCCTCACCAATGTGAGCTCTTCCACACACACACATAAATAAAAATAAAATAAATCTTAACAAAGAGATTATTGACAACTATCTTTAGACATAGAGCTGAGTAAAAAAAATTCAGTTATACATTAAAATGATCATACACATGATCAAGTGAGAACTGTCCTTGGAAGGGAGCAAGGATGGTGTAATATGAAAATTGGCTAATGTGATATCCCACGTTGACAGCAAAAAAACAAAACAAAACAAAAACAAAAAAACCCATCATTTTAATAGACATGGGAACAATTTGCTAAAATTTTGCATTCTTTCATGATCAAAACTCAAAAAATTGAAAAAACTCAAAACTTAAAAAATTTTTCAAGAAATTGAAAAAATGTATTCAATACAAAGGTCCATATACCACAAACTTATAGGTAATAACACAGCCAATGGTAAAATGCTGGATGCTTTTCTCCTAAGGTCAGGAATTAGACAAGAGTTCCCACTTTCAACACCGGAGAACTGGAACCAAGCAGAGGAATTAGATAGACAGACAGACAGACAGACAGAAGAAAAGAAAGAATTCCAAATTAGAAAAAAAGGAGTAAAATTGTGTCTGTCTATAGAGGTCATGATCTTAGAGAAAACTTAAAAGATGCCATTAAAATGATTAAAACTAATAAAAAATATTTAAGAGTTGCAGCATATAAAATGAACATATAAAAATCATCTGTACTTTGACATAATAGACTGCCTGAAAACTTAAAACACAAATTCATTTACAATAACATCAAATTTAATAGAACACTTCACAATAAATTTAAATCAAGGAAACCCACATGAAATGGAAAGGTGTTCCACGTCCACAGACTGGAAGTGCCTCATTCAGTCACCACCAGAGAAGCTGCCTCCTGCAGGATGAGAACAAATACAGAGACCCACGGCCACAGGTTATGTAGAGAACGAGAGATTTTGGAACACTTGGACCAAAATGGGAGATCTCCGTCAAATCCCTCCCCAAAGAACTCAGAGAACACCTGGGAAGAGGAGGCAAAAAGAGTGTAAGAACCAGAGGGGATGGAGGACCCCAAGAGAACAAGGCCATCTGTATCGACATGAGCAAAGTTCACGTGAACCCAGGGACCAAGGCAGCATGCTCAGGGCCTATGTGGGTCTCTACTAGGTCCTCTGTACGTACACCATGGCTTTAAGTTTAGTGTTTTTATGAGACTGCTGAGTGTGTGAAGGAGGGGGTCTCTGAGTCCTGCACCTTCTCTTCTGCTCTTTTCCTTCTGTGGGTTTGCCTTGGCCAACTTAATGTGGTGGTTTTTGTTTTATCCTATTATATTTTATTTTGCCATATTTTTAAATGAATGAATTAACAACTAAACTGCCATTATACCTGTTGGGGGAGGGAAAATCAGTTTTCTCCAATGGAGTGACACTGAGTATATCAGTCATATAATGGACTCCATAGGTTTTTGTGTGCTTTTGTTTGGTTATAGCTTGTTGGTGTTTTGCTTTGCTTTTTGGATGATGTTTTAATTTTTTTTGGTTTTGGGGGTTTTGTTGCTGTATTGGGTTTTTAGGGGTTTTTTTTGAGAAAGAATTTAAAGTTGTGTGGGTAGAGAGAGGGAGAAGATTTGGAAAGACTTGGGGGATGAGAAGAATATGATCCAAATATATTTAAAGTTGTGTTAAATCATAAAAATATAAAAAGTCCATACTACCTGTTTTAGTTAGGGTTTCTATTGCTGTGAACAGACACCAAGACCACAGCAACTCTTATAACAGAAACATTTAATTGAGGTGGCTTACAGTTAATAGACAGGTTTACTCCATTATTATCATGGCGGCATGCAGGCAGACATGGTGCTGGAGAAGGAGCTGAGAGTCAATCAATACATTTTGATCTGTAGGCAAGAGGAAGTGATCTGTGTCACTGAGTGTAGCTTGAGCATAGGAGACCTCAAAGCCCAACCCCACAGTGATGCACTTCCTCCAACAAGGCCACACCTCCTCCAACAAGGCCACACCTACTCCAACAAGGCCACACCTACTCCAACAAAGCCACACCTCCTCCAACAAGGCCACACCTCCTAATAGAAGTGCCACTCCCTGTGAGCTTATGGGGCCAATTACATTCAAACTACCACCCTGCCCAAAGTATAGTATCAATTTAAACGAATTTATACCAGAATTCCAACAGCAGTTTTTACAGAAGTAGATAAAAACATTGAAAATGTGTAGAGAACCACAGAAATCTCCCAATAGTCCTGAGAAAGAACAAAGCCTCTTACTTGAGGATTTCAAATTATGTTACAAAGCAACAGTACTCAAACCTATTTGACTAGCATAAAGCAGACATATAGACAGCCGAACACGACAGAACTTGTGTATACACAGCCAGCTCACATCTGCCAATAGCATCACAATGGTAGGAGCTGGAGAGATGGGTCAGTGGTTAAGAGCACTGCCTGCTCTTCCAGAGGACCCAGCTCCCAGCACCCACATGGTGACCCACAACTGCCTGTAACTCCAGTTCCAGGAGATAGGATGCCTTCTTCTGGCCTCCAAAGATACGAGGCACACATGTGGTGAATTGACATGTACTCAAAAGACCCATACACTTAAAAAATGATAAATAATAAAGATGCAAATAACATTTTAAAAGATATATACGATGGCAGACTGTGGTAGAGTGCACATGCCTATTAGCCCAGCACTGAGGAGTAAAGAGGAGGGGCAGAAGTTAAAGGTCACCCTCAGCTGCCTAATGACTCCAAGGACAACCTAGGCTACACGAGAGTGTGTTTTAAAAACATAAAACAAAAAAGAGAGGTGGAAGTCAAAAGTATTTCCACAGCCAGGGTTTTACATCTAGACTTCTTGTTTTGAATTTTGTAGTTAGCATTCGTGTACCTTTACTTGAAATGCAGTAAGATAGGCTAAATTATGACTTAAATCCTGAGGTAGGTTGTCCTGAGGGGATGAGGTTTGTTTTGTTTTGTTTCAACCTTCTGTTTCTTAGAATGCAGAGTGAAAGCAGAGATTCCTGGAACTCGGGTCATGTCATCACAATTCAGTGCTCTTCATAGAGTATGCAGTCCACGTGAGCAGAACACTGAAGGACCCCTGTCCCATGGTACAAGTGAGCGGAACACTGAAGGACCCCTGTCCCTGTCTGATGGTACAAGTGAGTGGCCTGTCACAGGCAGTTCTCTGAGAACCACAAAAGCCATTACGTAGATCTTTTAATAATTTTCAATTATAAAAGCAGCACATGATTACTGTGGGAAATTTGGTAGAAGCAAATGCAGAACGAGGCGTAGTCAGGAAAAGAGGCTGACAGGGAAACAGCACAGGGAGGGAGAAAACAACCCATCCATCGGCTCCCGCTCTGACCTGGGGAGCATGCCCGACACTGTCCTGACACACTGGTGCCACCTGCCCCTTTCCACTTCCTGCTTGACATCTTTGTGCAGGAGGCACTGTAGCTAAAGGGACGGAATGGTAGAAGTTGTGTCCAAGAGTACAGCTCTGGAATCAGACTGCCTGTCCCGTCTGGCTCAGCGTCTCTGAGATGTGTAACTGTAAGTAGTTCACTCAGCCTGTTACTGCAATTTCCTATCTATAAAAAAATAGATGTAAGAATAGAAAATCGCTTATTATAGTGACTGGCTCAAAGTATAATCTGTATCAGGAGTCAGTGTACTTCTTCTGTAGAGTCAAATAATAAATATCTAGGTCTTGTCACTACTGTTCAATACTGCTGTTAAAGTACAAAAAAAGGCCATGAAAATTCACATGACTGTCTTACAATAAAATTTTATATACTGAATTTGAATTTCATAGAATTTTCACAGATCATTAAATGTTTTCAGATCCTTTTTCAACCTTTGAAAAACAACAACAAAATATATTAGCTTATAGGCCTTAAAAAAAGTTGTGGGCTGGGCCTCTGGGCCATTGTCTGCTAACCACTGCCCTGTATACTCAGTAGGCATTACTATGATACCTGTAATGCCTGTCTGCACATGTTCATGCTTGTGTGGTATGCTCACTGATGGGCATGCACACACAAGGCAGTGAAGGCCTGAGGCTGATCTCAGGAATCTCCCTCGAAGCTAACGCCCATTAGCCTCTGAGTGGAGGGTACCTGTACATACATGGTGCATACACCAAAACATGCGCGCACACACACACACACACACACACACACACACACACACACAGAGATAAAAATAATAAATCTTTTAAAAATAGAGGGAGCAAACCCAGGGCTTCCCCCATATGGCTCGTCTCACTAAATGGCTTGCTCCGGAGAGCCCCATCTCTGTCTTCTGATGGTGGAATTGAGGGGGCACCTTCCCGGGATTGCCTGGGTACTAGGGATCACAACTTGGGCTTTCTCACTTGCACAACAAGCTCTTTAATGTCCAAGCCATCATTTCCCTGTAGCAGGCTTTCTTGGACCATCAACCCCCAAATCATGACACGGAAACTTACAATTAATTATGAATGATCAGCCTTAGCTTAGGCTTGTTTCTAGCCTAATTTTTTTTTCTTAACTTAAATTAATCCATTTCTATTCATCTATGTTCTGCCCTGAGGCACGTTTACCTCATCTACGTACTGTCCCTCCTGCTTTTCCTGCTTCTTCTGTGGGTGGCTGGCTGGGCCCTGGCTGTCTGGCTGTCTGGGCCCTGGCTGTCTGGCTGTCTGGGCCCTGGCTGTCTGTCTGGGCCTTGTCTGTCTGTCTGTCTGTCTGGGCCCTGGCTGGCTGGCTGGCTCTGCTTTTCCCTCTGCCTGCCAGCCCTGCCTACTCCTCCTCTGCCTAGCTATTGGACATTCAGCTTTTTACTAGACCAATCAGGTGCCTTAGGCAGGCAAGGTGAAACAGCAACACATCTTTAATAGTTAAACAAATGCAGCATAAACAAATGTAACATCTTTATATAGTTAAACAATTATTCTGCAATACAAACAAATGCAACACATCTTTACATAGTTAAACAAATATTCTATTCCACAGCATTTCCCCCGTCCTATGGACTATTTTTAACAACCATCTAGAATAAGACTGATTGTTCTAAAATTTATTCACTCTTCTGTAGGCTATTTCCAGTTTTCATACCAGGAACCATCGTCCAGCGAACAGCCACACAGTGAAGTCTTTGTACCTGGAAGTTGACACCCATACCGTAAATGTATGTAACCGTGGCAACCAAAATGGCACACACAACATCTAGGAACTAATAGACTGAACAAGTAGCATCAAAAACTAATTTCACTCAACTTAAAGGAAATTCAACAGACAGTACATAAACATACGCACAGAATTTACATTGGTAACATTCTAAGACCTTTGCAAGTGTGATGAAATTCAGTCCTCAATACAACCCTGAAGACATGGTATACAGTTAGTAAAGTCCTTGCTGCATAAGCTGGAGGACAGGAGCTCAGTCCCTCAAACCCGCGTTAAAAAAAAGCCCAGTGTCGCCAGGCGGTGGTGGCACACGCCCCAGCATGTAGGAGGCAGAAGCAGGCGGATCTCTATACAGCGAGTTCCAGGACAGCCAGGGCTACAGAGAGAAAACCTGTCTCAAAAAAAAAAAAAAAAAAAAAAAAAAAAAAAGCCGGGCGATGGTGACATCCGCCTTTTAATCCCAGCACTGAGGAGGCAGAGAAAGGCGGATCTCTTTGAGTTCGAGGCCAGTCTGATCTACAGAGTGAGCTCCAGGTCGGCCAGGGCTACACAGAAAATCAAACAAACAAACAACAACAACAAAAACAGAAAGAAACACCAAAAACAAACAAAACCCGTGGTGGTGGCCCCAGGCAGGTTCCTTGAGGCTCAGTGGCCAGCCAGATTAGCCCAATAAGGGACCTCCTGGCCAATGAAAGAACATGTATCAAAAGGCAAGGCTGATGGTCCCTAGGGAATGACAATATAGGGTTGACCTCCGGCCTCCGAGGAAGAGGGAAGAGAGTGGAAGGGTAGGAATGGGGATGAGGGGGGTGAGGGTGGAGGTGAGGGGACCGGGAGAGGGAGAGATGAAGGCCAGTTCAGCTTGCAGCTGGAGGAAGGAGGAAACCTCCCCTGCGGCCCTGCCTTCCACCTTGTTTGGACCTAGTTTTCCTCCGGTGCTGCTGGGGATTCTCCCTGTCCCCATGGGAACGCCGGGATAACAGATTCCAGGCGATTTCATCCTGCTTTGCGGAACTGAAAACTCAGGCCCTCATGATGGTAAGCACTTTACTCCTGAGCCATCTCTTCTTAAAAGTTCAGTAAGGCTGGGATCAAGCCAGGCCACCAACAGAGGCCCCTGGGGAACGCTCCAGAGCCATCTAGAGCAGACTTTACTCTGGAACAGCGGGCTGCACCTCTCAATTAGGGAACCCGGACAACGTGCACCTCGGGGTACTCTACCATGCACCTTTACACAGCGGTGGTCTGTTTTGTACTCTGATCACTCACGACCTCGTTCTCAAATAACCGGTGCGAATTCTGTCACACAGTGGACACGTGGTGGGAAACGGATGCCCATTTAACCTTCCTATTCGTCCTAGAACCTCCACCCCACCGACTTTTCATTTACTGTCGTCTTTCTGCATTTCTTACCCAGAACCGTTGACCACCATAAATACTGATTGGAGCATACGTCCATATCCCATTTTTTTTTCATTTCTGGTCTCAAATCTAAGTGGCACATTCAAACGCAGCTTGGCCCTCGAGAGGGGCCCCGCCTCACCTCGGGCGTGTGCATTTCGGACAAGCAAGCACTTCTGCGCGCTTCTTTGAAATCCAGCCCAGGGGCTGGAGGGGAGGGCCCCGGGGACCCCGCGTCCCGCTGGGCGGCCGGGTGCCGCGGCGCAACAGCTCTCCGAGCCTGCCTCGGGCGGCTCTCCGGGGGCGGGAAGCAGGGTCTGCCCCCGTCCCCTGCCCGCCCCGGAGGGGGGCGATCCGCGGGCGCGCCTCCCCACTCATGCCCAAACAAGGCAGCGCGCGGGAGCCGGGCGCGCGCACGCGGCGGGCCGGGGCGGCGGGTCCGCGGGGCGCGGGGCTCCGCCCGCGGGGGCAACCTCCGGCGGGCGGCGCGTGCGCCGTGCGCCCCAGCCGGCCGCCGCGATGCCTATTTTAGTCAAAGCGGCCGCGAGCGGGGAGCTGGCCGGGGCCCGCGCCGCCCGGGGACCCTCCGCGAGCCCGTCGAGCCGCCGCTCCCCGCCGCCGTCGCAAACTCGGCGCGCGCCGCCCGCGCCCGGGCCCGGGCCCCGGGGCACGCCAGGTAAGGGAGCCGAGCGCCGGCTCACCGCGGGGAAAGTTGAGCCCCGCGCGGCCGAGCAACTTGGCGCGCGCCGCTCTCGGCGCCGTCCTTGCAGCCGCCCTTCGCTCGCCCGCGCCCCGGGGGGCCCTCGGCGGGACAGCGCAGGGGCGCGGAGCTGGGGACGCTGACACTCTTCCGAGAGCGAGGTGAGCGGGTCCCCGGGTGGGGGGCCGAGGGCCGGGGGCCACGGGTCCTCGCCACCGGCCCGCGCCCTCGTTCCCAAGCCGGACTGAGCCGGTAAACCCGAAGGGAAGACCCGGCCACGCCACGCCGCTGGCCGCCCGAGGCGCGCGGAGACTCGGTGACAGTCACAGTGAACACGTCTGTTTGCACGGCTCTTTACTCACTGCTGTTCATCGTCATTTTTGTGATTTGGTCAGGGTTTAAAGTTAGCTTTCTCATTCAGCGTTTTAGAATCGCAGACGGACGCCTAGTTGAAAACCAATAGATGGGCACGATTTTACTACGGTAAGTAAGGAACTAGACTCCAGGGATCTAATGAGAAAGATAATGTTTTGATTCATTAACAATGAATCTGACAGTTCACAGATTCGCTCACCAATCTGGCCTTCTTCATTCATTCCCTGTATAAGGGCAGACCAGTGTAGGCCGTTTAAACCCATTACGTAGTGATTAAGCCCAAGCCCGTTAGATTAATCATTGAATATAAAAAAAACTAACTGATTTTTAAAGACAGTAAACACTTTTATGGGTGTATTTCATAAGAAGACACTTTTATATGTGTATGTATATACCTGCAGCTGCGTCTATAATTTGTATAGCTTTAATAAAGTGTAGAGCATCAAAATATGTTTTATAGTAATCCTACGTTTGAACCTGGCTGTTAGGGCTGGTGAGGAAGCTCGCCGGCCGGTAAGGCACTAGCAGGCAAGCCTGATGCATGCCTTGTCTCCTCAGGACCCACGTGGTGGAAGGGGAGATTCTCCAGCAAGCTGTCCTTTGGCTTGTGCGCCCACCCCGCCCCCCAGAAATAATAAACACATGCAATACATTTTAATGGTTTTTAATATTGTCTGTCTTTGAGGCAGATTATAGTTTCCTCAGCAATTTACTTTGGCCAGAAATTTAAACTAACGCCACTTTTAGAACTTCTAAGAGCCTGAAAGTGAACTGAGACCATGTAGTGCATCGTCTCAGTTCCAAGGGAAAACAGGTTGAGGAGGGAGGCTCCCCGGTGGCTTGTGGGACCGACCCTGACTCAGCCTCAGGAAAGTTTGAGTGAAATGGTTTTTTGTCCGCGTTGTGTTTCAGTCTCATCCCATTCAGGTCTTCCTCGGTGACAGTATCGATGGAGGCCTTGGAAGGGTATAGATCCATACGTACCACCCCTGCCTCCCACAGGCATTGTGTAGCTATAGCAAGCACGAGGCACTCACACTTCCAGGTTCTTGGAACCAGTCCCCCATCGTAATAAGCTTAGATTTTTATTAAGACTGTTGGAAAGTAGTTGAATTCTCATTTTTTTTTTACAGAAAAATCAATATTTAAGTCAACTTATTATTTGTGAACTGTTTGGAGTGGGTATGTAACTCCCTTGTCATCATGTTTAAAGCAAGTGTCACAAAAGTGAACTTCCACTTACTTACTTCCTTCATATTTATAAATTTGTTTGTCATCTTAAGATATACAGAATTTATCCTCATATACTTACTTGTCTAGCATCCTTTCAAGATGTCCAAACCACATCTATTATTATACCACTTAAAATCTTTACTATGTTAAAAATGTGAATTTCTCTATTTTGAAAGATGTATATGTTTCTAAATTAAATTTAAAGGTATTTTTGGTCTTCATTTAACTTTAAAAATGAAATAGATTAATTCATGTCTTCTGTAAACCTACATAGTTTTTGCTAAGGACCAAATTTGTGTAATTAATAATGAAGGGTGTTTTTTTTTTTGTGTGTGTGTGTGTGTGTGTGTGTGTGTGCGTGCATGTGGAGCAGGGACCAAGAATAGATAATAATGGACAGAACAGAGTGATACTTTATTGTTTTATATAAGTGTGTGCAAAATGTATATTACTTGAAATATAAATGTGCGTAAAATGTATATTACTTGAAATGGATTTGCTGTGGTGCTTAATACTAAATACTCAAATATATTCATGAACCTTCCTACATACAAATTGTACATTTACTACTTTCTAATTTGTGAGATGCTATCAACTAGAATTATTTGAGGAATGAAAATAGAGACTTAAGTTGGAGAATAAAAGAAACTTTGAATGCTATTTAAGTTCTTTATATGTGTGTATCTTGGATTCCGTCTCCAGTGTGAATGGTTTGAAGATTGTGCTAACCCGGTGTAAATGCTGTGACCTATGAATGTAGGTGTTAGTCTCTCATACTTGCTGATTCTCACCCTCTTCAAGTATGTGTGTGTTCATTTCTAAACACACTGAACTCTCTGAGATGTTTCATTTCAACATAAGGCAAACGGGAGATCATTATGACAGGCACAGAAAAGGTCATTCTTTGTGACAGGGCTGGAGTTTGAACCTATGTACTTGATAAGTATTGGAAAACTGTTTTTGGGCTGGAGTTTGAACCTATGTACTTGATAAGTATTGGAAAACTGTTGACTAGCATGTAATTTGTAAAAATAATTTTGGCATATTACCTGTCATAGGTATGATAAGATAAACTTTCCATTTATGACTGATTGTGTTTTTGTCTTTATAGGACTTTTCAACATGAATTACACAGAGTCCAGCCCACTGGCAGAATCAACTCTAGCAGGTTTTAACTCTGAGTTGGGAAGCGTCACACCTGTGCCTTCCAATGAGACCACTTGTGAGAACTGGAGAGAGGTCCATCATCTGGTGTTTCATGTAGCAAACATTTGTTTAGCAGTTGGTTTGGTGATTCCAACCACTCTTCGCCTCCACATGATCCTTCTTAGAGGGATGTTGTCTATAGGTGAGGCACCCTGGGCTCAGATAACACTGTTCAGCTGGTGTCGAGTGGACTTGGCATTGGGAGCTTAGAGCGTCCTTTCCAGGTGTATAGCGTAGAAGAACCGTAAGCCTGTGTTAATCGCTCAGCAGTCTGTCTCCCAGCTTAGCACATAGGTCTCCACACAGCCATCGTCTCCCTTCCTTAACTGTGTAAGTGGTGTATGCTTTTCTAGACGGTGCAGGTTCTACATGTCAGAAATTCATGTGCCAGCATGTGGCTGTCAGAGCCAGACCGTGTGATTCCAGCCCTAATTCCACGCCTTGCTAACTGTGTAACTTGAGCAAATGATTTTAATTTCCTGTCACTCCAGTTTCCCCTTGTATCAGAGAAAGATAAAAATAAAACTACTTTCTGGGGTTACTGTGAGGATTGAGTAAACGTGTGTTAGGAAAGTGCCTGGCACAGAGCGGCCATGTTGTCTCCGCCGTTATGGTTTGAAGAGACAGTTGCTGTAGCCAGTGAAGTGATATGAGAGCAAAATCAGTTCCCATTTACAATATTCCAAGTGTACCATTCATATAGCATGTATATAGTATGGACATTTTTTGGCCCTATTAACTGATTGGGCATGTTTATTCACATCAAAATATTGAAACAATAGTTACTGTTTTATCAGTGATTATTGACAAATTCTGTGATTCCTCCCCTCGAGTCTCCATTTATTTAGGTGCGTTTCTGACACTTGTAATATATCAGACAGATTAAGGAAGGCAGTCTCCACCCTTGTGAAAACAGATGGGCAGTCACAGTGTGGGGTGTCAACTGGGCACTGCAGGCCTGTACCCCGTGCTCAGGGCAGACAGGTGACAGGCTCAGTGCTGATACAAGGCAAGGTCCCGCATGATCACACGATAGCTCTGGGGAAATGACCAGGTTTCTCTTAAGTGTGAGCGTGGAGTATCCTGGTGAAGGGCACAGGAGAGGAGAAGTTATAGCGTAGCACAAAGGAAGACTAGCTTTTTGTCCTGAGTGTACAGTGACGATAAGAGACAGAAAGACTAGCTAGGCATCAGCTAAGGTCGGGACTGCAGAGGCAGGTTGTTGGATGGAGGGAACCCGTGATCCAAATTATAAATCTTAAGACAGGGGTTCTGGAGGTACAGTGTACCAGAATGCATCTTTTAGCCCGGCACTTTCATCTACACATAAGGAAACTGAGGCCAGGAGGTAGAGGGAAGAGACTTATTCAGATGTTCCACTGTGATGAAGTCCAGCATTTGAACGTCTGATTCTAAATGTGAAAAATTAGCTCTCATGTGCACGTGAATCTATAAATCCGTATCTTAGTGATCATTTTAAACTAGAACTATATTATATGCTTACATTCCCCTATAAAATTAGAAAATAAGGATATTTTCTGTAAGGCAAGAGAATGGGTAAGGGAGGTCAGGAAGAGACCATTTGATGAATGGATAATCACCAAGTGAAAATTCGGGTCACTAAAAAGTTTCAGGAAGGCGTTTGCTCTTGGCTGGGATATCACTCATTTGGTACAGTATTACCTCGGCTACATGAAGCCCTGGGTGAGGTCCCCAGCACCTCATCAACTAGGCACCGTAGAGCATGCTGGCACTCAGGAGGTAGGATCAGAAGCTCAGTGACAACCTCAGCCACACTAGGGCTCAGCACTGGCCTGAACTACGTGAGACCTTGTCTCAAAACAGCAAAGTAAATAAAGTAATTGAGTTCATCACTGATCACAAAAAAAAAATAAAATAAAATGCAGTATGTAATTCCTTAACAGATAATGAGGTTTAAAAAAAAAACTTGGGGGGGTGGTGGTGGGAGGGAATAGAGTCTCGCTCTGTAGACCAGGCTGGCCTTAAACTCACAAAAAGATACACCTGCCTCTGCCTCCCAAGTGCTGGGATTAAAGGTGTGGGCCACTGTGCCTGGATAGGAGTTTCAGACTTTATAGTATTGAAAGTGCAGTACTGACGTTTCCAGCTCATAGGTTTGCGAGTTTGTAGGAACCTTTTGGAACATGTTTCTTCAGTGGTATCCGAATGTGGCGTTCATTCCCTTCCTCACCTTCAGCCCCAGCTTAAGTAAACAGCCACAAATGGAGAATTCTTTCGTATATGAGGTTGCCTTTGTTATTTACCAAGAATTGTACCCTCAAATGGGCGTGGTGGTGCATGCCTGTAACCCTAGTGTATAGGGGGACTGAGGCAGAAAGATACAGAGTAAGGATAGCCTGGTCTACAAAGGGAGACACTGTCTCAAATGAAAATCTAGGGCTAGGGATGTACTCAGTTGATAGAGTACTGTCTGCAATTCCCACACTCCCGGGTGGGGTCCTGCAGAAAGAAATGCAGTGAAGGAACAATGGCACCCAAAGGTGGTGTGGCGGTGTGTGTGTGTGTGTGTGTGTGTGTGTGTGGTGGATGGGTGTGGTGTGGTCTGGTGTGTGTGTGTGTGTGTGTGTGAGGGGGGAATGGATGGGTGTGGTGTGGTCTAGTGTGTGTGAGGTGGGGATGGATGGGTGTGGTGTGGTCTAGTGTGGGGGGATGGATAGGTGTGGTGTGGTCTGGTGGGGGGGATGGGTGTGGTGTGGTCTGGTGTGTGTGTGTGTGGGGGGAGATGGATGGATGGGTGTGGTCTGGTGTGTGTGTGTGTGTGTGTGAGGGGGGATGGGTGGGTATGATGTGGTCTGGTGTGTGTGGGGGGATGGATGGGTGTGGTGTGGTCTGGTGTGTGTGTGTGGATGGATGGGTGTGGAGTGGCCTGGTGTGTGTGGGGGGATGGATGGGTGTGGTGTGGTCTGGTGTGTGGGGGATGGATGGGTGTGGTGTGGTCTGGTGTGTGTGTGTGTGGGGGGGATGGGTGTGGTGTGGTCGGGTGTGGGGGGGATGGATGGGTGTGGTGTGGTCTGGTGTTGGGGGATGGATGGGTGTGGTGTGGTCTGGTGTGGGGGGGATGGATGGATGGGTGTGGTGTGGTCTGGTGTGGGGGGAATCTTTTTAGTAATAAACCAGAATGGAAATGTGGTATTCAGCTTACTATTTCTAGATGTGTTTGGTTCTAGGCAGAGCAGGATTATAGTGAGCTCTTGGTGGAATCTGTTGTAAGTGTCTAACACCTGCTTCTGTTACTCAACAGGGTGTACCCTTTATGTAGTCTGGGCCACTCTCTACCGATGTGCCTTGGATATAATGATCTGGAACTCGGTGTTCTTGGGTATCAATATTTTGCATCTTTCATATCTTTTGTACAAGAAAAGACCGGTAATTACTAAAATTTTTTAATAAGAAAGTAACTTTAAATATGAAAGCTTTTTAAAAGTACTTCATTCAGACTTGCAAGTGAGCATCTTAGTCCCTCTCGAATATTCTGACTATTGAGCTTTCTATGTAAATGCCTGAGAGAAACGCGTTTGAAATCTGTGAAATTTGTTTAACAAATGAATTTTCCGAACTTTGACTTGCTGGAGCATGAACACATGACTAATACTGTCTTTTTTTAGGCATATTATGTGATTATTTCCTGGTCTGCTGATACTCAGTTATCACTTGGAAATATCTTTGCTTAATTATAAAATTACTGATAAGCAACTTCCATTTCATACTCATGATTTGCAGATAGTTCATTCTATTTTCATAGTATAATGGCTATTATCTTTCTTGAGTTTAAAATATTCATGTAAAGAAATCAGCACTTTTGGTGGATATTCACCAGAATATCAATACTTACATTTTTATTTTTAACACTGGCTTCTCTTACAGTGTCTTCTTAATACCTAAACCAAACATAGAGCAAGCCTGCGCACACCCCTGTGATCCCAGCACTTATGGAGTAGGTGGAGTGATAGTTCAAGGCCAGCCTGCTCTACATAGTGGTGACAGTTCAAGGCTAGCCTGCTGTACATAGTGAGTGACAGTTCAAGGCTATCCTGCTCTATATAGTGAGTCACAGTTCAAGGCTAGCCTGCTCTACATAGTGAGTCACAGTTCAAGGCCAGCCTGCTCTACATAGTGAGTGACAGTTCAAGGCTAGGCTGCTCTACATAGTGAGTGACAGTTCAAGGCTAGCCTGCTCTACATAGTGAGTCTGAAGTTAGCTTGGAGCTGTGAATGAGGTTCCATTTTAAAAACAAAACAACATTAACAACCAAACATAACCTCCAAGAACATAAAAAAACGAAGTAGAAGGCAGCTGGGTTCACAGAAATCACTCCATACGTGGTCACTGACTGTCCTAAGGACAAGCATTCAGTCACCCAAGGCTGTAATGCTCATCTTAGCTCTGATTTTAATGTAGACAACTATTAGAAAATAGGACATTTCACACAGAAATACAGATGATATACATGTGGGTACTCCACTACTCCATAACCTCCTCACACACAGCCGCTCAGTTTGGGCTGCTTGTGTGTATTGGTCAGTTGTTTTTTTCCTGGGTTAGGCTGTGTGATGAATGAGATCTCAGTGATGCAGAACAGCAGTGGCCTTTTCTTCTCACCCACCTTACCTGTTGATTGGCATCACTGAGTCTATCTTACGTTTCCGGGTCTCTGCTAAAGCAGCAAGTTCTTTTGGGACTGTGCATTCGTATGGCAGAGGGGACCATATAAAAGCTGGAAAACATCCATCTGCTCAAGGGTCTGGAAGTGGTGTGTGGCTAAGAGCACTGGATGCTCTTGCAGAGGACCTGGGTTTTGTTCCCAGTACCCACAACCATCTATAACTCAATTCCAAGGGACCTAATGCCCTCTTCTCGTCTCCACGGGCACTGATTGCACATATTGCAGACCAAATACCCATACATAAAATTAAAAAGCAAACAAAAAGCCATTTCTGTAAAAAAAAAAAAAAAAAAAAAAAAATCTGTGTCTCTTCTGCTTACTGTTTCATTGGCCAAAGCCAGTGGCCTGGCCGAGCCTGCTGATGTTGGCGATAGTAATTCTCTTACGGGACAGCAAACAATTGGAAGTAACAGGGTAGTGGAACACACTAGCCGTTGTAGCCCTGTGTACACTGAAGATGCTCGGAGAAACTTTTGACAAACAGATGCTTCCAAAGAAGAGAATTCAGACAACCTCACGAAGAAACTGAGCCTTGAGCTGAGGTGTAGAGGAAAGACGGGCATGGACGCATGTGACTAGACTGTGACAGGTCTTGTGTTCATCACTGTGCCACAGTAGATGTTGTGTGGGCTGGATGGGACAGATTTGTGAGGAAATCATGCTGGATGCTCACTACTAGAGCTGTGGAGTAGAGGAGGTAGAACTGTAATAATGAGGGTGACAGTTCTCAGATGTTAGAGCCTTTTCTGGAAACCCAAGTTCACAGTCCCTGAGTCACTGAGGACGTGATTGAAGCACCAGAAAGAACATCTCGCATCTAGGGCTGTTGTTTGGTTTGGTTTGGTTTTTTTCTCTATCACTTAAATAAATAAAGATGATTCTTCGTCAGAATGAAATGGGGACAGACCAGAATGACATCAGGTAGAAGCAGCTTTTGTGCTCGGGCTCTGTGGGTTTCATCGTGTTTCATTGAGCTTTCACTGAGACAGAGTTCATTCACAGTGCAGTACAGTTTTCCATGCACCCAATTACGGTGCCTTCCAGACGCCGCATGCCCTGGGCCTGAGAGACTCTGAGAAGGGGTGATTACGACAGTCATCGAACTGCTGTCCGTAGCCAGCCTTCCTCATCAGAGGGATCTCAGTGCTACGAAGCTTAGGCTGGGATGAGAACACCATGCCAGAGCTCTGCCCTTCTTTCTTCCTTTGCTTGGGAATATGTAAATATGAGATAGTGATTGCAGCCGTGAGTGTTGGCTTTCCTGCCTCGATGCATTAAATAATTACATGGAGATAAAATGCTTAATGCATTATTTTGTGAATTTGTTTTTCTATTCTCACTATCATAATTAAAAGTTAAGGTAATTTCATCTTTTGAAACAAACGTGTTATGGACTGCTGCTAAGGTTAGGAAGGTATGTGTTTTGACAAAATCCAAAAACTCAGACGTTGCTTCAGGATCAGTAGAAAGGTGTGACCATTAGAGTCCTCTCAGCCTTCCCCAATAGAGTATAAATTACACCACTACTAACTCTCTAAGACCCCACTGACCACCAGTGTGTACCATAGATTTGTTTATTCTTATGTCTATATCCCGCCCTCAAGAGTCCCGTGTTTGGGGACTGCAGGACCTCAGCATCACTGTCTTTCAGGTCAAGATCGAAAAGGAGCTGGGTGGTGTCTACCACCGATTGTTTGAACCACTCCGTGTCCCTCCTGATTTGTTCAGAAGGTTAACTGGACAGTTTTGTATGATCCAGACCTTGAAAAAGGGCCAGACGTACGCCACCGAGGATAAAACCTCAGTTGATGATCGTCTTAGTATTCTCCTAAAGGGGAGGTGAGTGTTAAATTGAAATAGGAACCCCCAGGTTGCCTTGCATCTTTTATAGCCTCTAGGAAGGAATGCAACATGGAGATGTTGCCAGCCAATGGAGGAAGCAGTGGCTGTGTGTTGGTAAAGGTCATTTTGCAACTGAAATCTGGGCTGCTGTGGAAGTGTGTGCCAAAGCTAGGTAGACACCGTGGTCCTGAATCGTATTGATACCAAAATTTTCTACAGTGAATACTTTGCTAACCATGTTTACTTCTGCTTGAAGTTAGTGAGTCAAAATTGAAGTAGGTTCAAATTAAATTCAAGAAGCTTATGCATGTGGCAGAGGTGGTCTGTTTTTTGAGTATCACAGTCTATATGGAGGATCTGAATGGAGAGTCGTGGATGTTGCATGGGTATAATTGTTGCTGTGCTCATTGGGTGGTGGTTTTCGATGAGGTCTCAGACTCCTGGGCTCATGTGACTCTGTAGCTGCAGCCTCCTGAGTAACTGGATCTGTGGATGTGTGTCACCGTGCCTGCCTTGAAACGTGTTGTTAACAGCCTCCCTTCCCCTCGAAATCTGTAATGTAGAAATTACATGTTCGTTCCCACTGCACGAGTGACTGTAATGGTAACGTGGGCTGCACTAGTGATGTATGCTGGTGCTTTTCTCAGGTCATTTTTAAATATATTTGTGCCTCTGGAAGTGCTTTAAGTTGTGTCCATTACTTGTAGAATATTTAAAATAGTGCAGATACACTACTGTACTGTTTCAGTGATAAAAAGAATGATTTTGCTTTTGTGAAGTGCTGTATGTTTGTTAACGTTTTGACTTGTGTTAACAGAATGAAGGTCTCCTATCGAGGACATTTTCTGCATAACATCTACCCCTGTGCCTTTATCGATTCCCCAGAATTTAGATCAACCCAGATGCACAAAGGGGAAAAGTTCCAGGTAGGATTTGGTTTCGAAGGTTAAAACTATTTTGTATCTCATTCAAATCCAGTGAAATGGAAAAGTCACCATGATTTCTTTTTAAAAAAGGAGATAGCCACATTAGTGTACACAGTATAATTCAATAAAAACAAAACAGCAACAGCCTTTCAACAGTGCTTGTGTGCGCACAACTGGAGGTGGACAGTGCTTGTGTGCGCACAGCTGGAGGTGGACAGTGCTTGTATGCGCACAGCTGGAGGTGGGACAGTGCTCGTGTGCACACAGCTGGAGGTGGACAGTGCTTGTGTGCGCACAGCTGGAGGTGGACAGTGCTTGTGTGCGCACAGCTGGAGGTGGACAGTGCTTGTGTGCTCACAGCTAGAAGTGGGACAGTGCTGGTGCTCACACAACTGGAGGTGGACAGTGCTTGTGCGCACACAGCTAGAAGTGGGACAGTGCTGGTGCTCACACAACTGGAGGTAGACAGTGCTTGTGTGCACACAACTGGAGGTGGACAGTGCTTGTGTGCGCACAACTGGAGGTGGACAGTGCTTGTGTGCGCACAACTGGAGGTGGACAGTGTTTGTGTGCGCACAACTGGAGGTGGACAGTGCTTGTGTGCGCACAACTGGAGGTGGACAGTGCTTGTGTGCGCACAACTGGAGGTGGACAGTGCTTGTGCACGCACAACTGGAGGTGGAACAGTGCTTATGCGCTCACAGCTGGAGGTGGACAGTGCTTGTGTGCGCACAGCTGGAGGTGGGACAGTGCTTGTGTGCGCACAGCTGGAGGTGGGACAGTGCTTGTGTGCGCACAGCTGGAGGTGGACAGTGCTTGTGTGCGCACAGCTAGAAGTGGGACAGTGCTGGTGCTCACACAACTGGAGGTGGACAGTGCTGGTGCTCACACAACTGGAGGTGGACAGTGCTTGTGTGCGCACAACTGGAGGTGGACAGTGCTTGTGTGCGCACAACTGGAGGTGGACAGTGCTTGTGTGCGCACAACTGGAGGTGGACAGTGCTTGTGTGCGCACAGCTGGAGGTGGACAGTGCTTGTGTGCGCACAGCTGGAGGTGGGCAGTGCTTGTGTGTGCACAGCTGGAGGTGGGACAGTGCTTGTGTGTGCACAGCTGGAGGTGGACAGTGCTTGTGCGCGCACAGCTAGAAGTGGGACAGTGCTGGTGCTCACACAACTGGAGGTGGACAGTGCTGGTGCTCACACAACTGGAGGTGGACAGTGCTTGTGTGCGCACAACTGGAGGTGGACAGTGCTTGTGTGCACACAACTGGAGGTGGACAGTGCTTGTGTGCGCACAACTGGAGGTGGACAGTGCCTGTGTGCACAGATGGAGGTGGATAGTGCTTGTGTGCACACAGCTGGAGGTGGAGGTCTGGAAAGCCGTGCCCTGATCTAGCCGTGACACTAACACCATTACTTCTGGGTGTGAGTTTGCTTGCTGTTTCATTTTTCAAAACTGTTTGGTCACTTAAATTTCTTAATATTTCCATTAAAAACTTACTGTTTGGGGGTCTAGGTAAGAGCACTGGCTGTTCTTCAAGAGGACCTGGGTTTGTTCCCAGCACCCACATGGCCGCTCACAATCATCTGTGACTCCAGTCCCTGAGGGTCCATGCCCCCTTCTGGCATTTGTGAATTCACATAAAATAACAATACATGCAGTCTTTTTTAAAAAATCAGCTTTATTATGAGAATAATTATGTCATTTGTAGATAATTCATGTTCCTAAACACATCATTGATTAACTCTATTAGGAAAAACAGAAAACTGGCTTTACTCCCGAGAACTTACTGAAAACACCCCTCCAATCACTTCATTCTTTTGCAGTTAGTGACTGTGTTAAAAGGCAAAGAGGAAATTCCTCACAGGATCAGCAGTTCAGACGTTGACTACTCAGCTCAGTTCTTCTCCATTGTATCGCAGCTGTCCGGGTTGTTCCCAAGTCCCCGGGCCGTCTGTTGTATTTGCTGTTCTTAGGAGCGCAGCCAAGAACACAAATCTCTGAGTAAATAGCAGTGAGGAGATATTCTGGGCACAGGGTTGCTTTGGTACAGTGCATATCGAGTGAGAAATAGCACTGAAGAGGATGTCATCACCGAAGAAAGAGGACCTGCCACCGTCCCTTGCTGCAGAATCTTCTGGGCTTGGTTTGGGATGCCCTTCAACTCGAGCTGCCCCAGGCTGGACATGAAGGGAAAGTGCAGTTCCCTTTACCTCATTAGAATGTCAGCCCTGTCTTGCTGCTACTCTGCTTGCCTAAAAGGCCTGGGGAACCGGAATTTGTTAAAAGTTGGGCACATTTGCCAGAAGTACTCGTTTAAGCTCACTGACTGTGGGGATTTCAATGAGAATGGCCCGCATAGGTGCATGTGTTTGAATGCTTGGTCCCCACTTAGGGGAACTGTTTGGGAAGGATTGGGAGGTGTGGCTTGTTGGAGGTGTGTCACTAGGAGTGGGCTTTGAGGTCTCAGAAGCCCAGGCCAGGCCCAGAGCCTCTCTCTCTCTCTCTCTGCCTGCTGCTTGTGGATCAGGGTGTACAGCTCTTAGCTGCTGCTCCAGTCCCATGGCCTGTCTGCTCCCTGCCATGATGATAATGGACTAAGCCGCTGAAACTAAACTAGCCCCCAATTAAGTGCTCTTAATATAAGAGTTGTCTTGGGCATGGCAATAGAACCCTGACTTAAGACACTGATGATGCAGTTCTGTTCCTGTGCTGGTCATGTTTGACATATAGGAAAAGAAAGCTGGTGTGTGTCCAGCTGTTCTGACCTTGGTACTGTGGGGGGTCGTCTGTGTCCCAGGGTGTCTGCTTCTATTTGAGCAGTGTGTTTAACCACCATCACCCGTGAGCCAGAACAGGACGGGCTCACAGGACCACGTCTGTCTCCTCTTTCTTCTGACCTCCTTACAGTTGCTTCGTCCACCATGGTCTGTTACACTCTTTCTTCTGTGTGGGAGCAGGTGGTTTTATGGAACAACTCAGTCTCTTTATTATCCTGAAGAGAAGAGTCAGTTTGGGGTGGAAACTAAACCTTTGTTCCAGAAGCGAATAATCCCCAAGGAACAGGTGTAGAAGTATGTACTCACTTTCCACTGGACTCTAAGTTACATTTGTAATTAAGCTAACAAAAATGTTACTACCACTGGCAACAGTTTTCCTTCTTCTTGGGGACTGAGTTTTAGAAGTTTAGGATTGTTCTTAACTGATGCGAAGATTCCAAGAACATGATGAAAACTGCAGTATCCTAGCTGGATGAAGGATGTGGATTCATCCTTGATCACTCCAGCCAGCTTTCTTTGGCACAGGGGATGGTATTTTGTGAGTTCGTGGTATTTTGCGACTGCCAGTGGACAAAAAAACGACACAACCATCGAGTCTGTGCCAACCACAGAGCCAACTTCATCAGAATAAACCCGGGGAGATTGTGCTTTGACTGTTTACAAAGCGTTTCTGTTGGCAGATACTCAGTGAAAAGTAGTTGTTTATGTGTGTTCTTGTAGCTGTACATCAGAGGGCCGTGCATATGGCCTCTTTCTGAAGCACATTCACATCCTTCCCTAGGAGGCATTCTGTTACAGACTTATATCCATTGGATTACCTTGTTTGTTTGAGTCAGGGTTTCAGGGAGCCCAGACTGGCCTTGAACTCTCTGTGTAGCCAAGGATTTCCACGGACTTTGGATTTTCCTGCTTCTACCTCTTGGGTGTTGGGATTATGCAGTGTGGGTATCAAACCCAGGCTTCTTGCATGTTAGGTAAGTACTCTACCACAGAGCTACACCCTCAACCCTTTTTATTTTTTGTTGTTTGTTGACACAGCATCTTACTATGTAGCCCAAGCTGGCCTTGAGCTCGTTGTGTAGTCCAGGTTGGCCTCCAACCAGTGATAGTCCTCTTGCCTCAGCGTTCCAAGTGCTGGTATTCTAGGCATGTACCACCACTCAGACTGTTATTTCTGTAGATTCGTTCTGTGGTCAGGGTGCTGATTGAACAGTAGTAGAAAAGAGAAGACCTGCAAGGCAGCATAGATCATCCTTTGGTAAACACTGTCATAATTCAAGTGCTACAGGCAGACTGATGATGCCAGAATCATCCCGAAGTTCACTGTCCTTAGTGCCTGCTGTTATGGGACTTGCAAATCAGACTGTCACTTAACAGCTGTTGACAGGGTCTTCAGTATCATTGTTACAAAAGTAGCAGTAGTGTTTTGTGTTTGGGTTTCTCTTTATTGAGTGATCATTTCTGATAAACGTTTTTCTTTTGATTCCGTCTCGGGCTGCTGCTTTCCCACGGTCAGTCACATGGCATGGTGCTGTGAAACCTGAAAGTCAGTCTGAGGGAGAGGTCTTAGAAATGCATGTCCCTGCTCTTGTGAAATAAATGAGCATTAAATTTTAACCGGTATTTAAAGAAAACAGCACCTTCGGGCTGGAGAGATGGCGCTGAGGTTAAAAGCAGTTTCTAATACCCACATGACAGCTCACGGTGGTCAGTAGCTCAAGTTCCATAGATCTGACACCCTCTTCTGGCTTCCACAGCACCAGGCACAGTGGTGCACAGACATGCATACAGGCAAGACAGCCATATTCTTAAAATAAGGATCATGTGTGAAGGTGTGCATCTCTGTGTGTGTGCACAGAGGCCCCATTGTGCACTTCTCTGCCATTCTGCCTTGTTCCTGGAGGACAGGATCTCCCACTTAACCTGGAGCTAGCCTGGTGGCCAACAAGCCCCAATGATCCTCCTGTTTCTGCCCTCCATAGTGCTGGGGTTACCAGCATCTGGGGTCACACCCAGCTTTTTATGTGGATGTTGGGATTTGAACTCTGTTTTTAGGCTTACATGGCAAGCAGTCCTACCACTGACCACTCCTCCACCTCCCCCATCTCCCTTTCTTAGACAGCATCTTATGTGGATCTCAGCCTGGCCTGGCACTATGTAGCCCAGGCTGGCTCCAAACTTGCTATTCTGCTTTAGCTGCTTGAGTGCTAGGATTCCAGGCATAGGACACCATGCCTGGACCCTCTTGGATCTTGTCTTTTTAAAAGTTTTTTTATGCGGGTATGGCTGTGTCTGTGTGCATGTGCACAATGTGAGGACCCCTGGCGGTCAGGAGGGCATCACACACCCCAAAACTGAAGTCACAGATGTGGGTCATGGGAACTGAACCCAGGTCCTTCCGAAGCGCAGCGGGCTTTCTTAACCGTTAAGCCATCTCTTCAGCCCTGGATCTCGTCTTTCTTATTGTCCATTGTACCTTCAGTGTCATTGGTGGTATTTGGCAGGAAGTGCGTTCGTCATAGTGGACACCGATGAAGAGTGTCACGTGGTGTTTTGTGGACTCAAAATCTGCATTTCTTAAATCCAGATGTTCTTGGTTTTCACAAAGCCTCTTCTGATGTAATAAATGCAAACTTTATTTTTCTGGGAGCATTGGCCCACTTTTGGAAGTAACTAATTAATCTAATTTTCCAAAGCGCCAGCTTCAGCCTGTTGGTATGAGGGAACCAGGAAGCTGGGGGTTTTCATTTTTTGTTTTTTTTTTTCTCTTGGTAGACGTAAATCCTCCTTTGACTTCTGAAAAGAAAGCTCTTTTGGAACTATTTGTTCTGAGGCCCAGATAAGACTTCATGTCAGTTTAGTTAACTTTTACCAATCTCCAGCTGGGACAAGCACTGGTCTAGTGCTGAGGATGTAAACTGGATTTTACTGACGCCAGTGTCTGCTTCTGCCAACTACTTCTTGTGAGTGTGGGCTGACCACCACTCTGTGATGAAGCCAGGCATTGAACCTGAAGACATCTGGTCTCTTCCATCAGTGTGCTCAGGAGTTCGCACGTGTGTGTTGGGGATGAGTTGGGCCCTTAGGATATGAGTGTCATCATGAGGGAAGTGATAGCATTCTGAGTGTTGAAGGGCAGTTGCCTGGTAGGAGGGGCTTCTGGATCCTGAGCCCAGATAGCACAGAGAAGGGGATGGGGGAGTTGCTTGAGCTCTGGCGCCGTGACAGTGAGCACCCCTGAGCACGGAGAAGGGGATGGGAGGGTCGCTTGAGCTCTGGCGCCCTGACGGTGACCACCCCTGAGCACGGAGAAGGGAATGGGAGGGTCGCTTGAGCTCTGGCGCCGTGACAGTGAGCACCCCTGCTTTCCCGTGTTGCACTGCTTACATGGGAGGGTGTGGTGTCTCAGTGCTGGGCTAGTTTGAGCACCTAGCTCAGTAGGCTACCTTGGAGCTAGCCTTGAAATCCACGGCAGAAGGTCGCTCACCAGCCGCTCTCATCAGCGGCTGACCTGAGCCTTTGAATCTTTCTCAGTGTATATGTATTTATGAGTCATCTGGGTGAAAGGTTCTCCTAGGAAATTTGCTTTACAGGTTAATCTTAGGTGCTGGTGGTGCAGCTCTATGGTAGGGCTCAGTGTAGAACGTCTCCGGGTCTGAGTCCCAGAGCCAGACACACATGCATTCACACACCCTCTCTTTCTCTCCTGAGTTCATTTGCATGTAAACAACAATGGGTAAAGACATATTTTACCATAATTAGTATTTCCCATTGCAACATCCACAGCAGTATTGACACGGTGGCCATTCTTTCATCCTGAGACCGCACAAACCAAAGCAGTAAAACTCAGAGAAGTTGCCTGGATTTAGTCTACTGATTTTGTGTCTTTAAACATAATTCTATACAGTGTGTTAGGTTATAACTAATTTGATAAATATATCTATGATTGTGTTTGCTTCTTCCACAGGTCACCATTATTGCAGATGATAACTGCAGGTTTTTATGCTGGTCAAGAGAAAGACTGACTTACTTTCTGGAGTCAGAGCCTTTTCTGTACGAAATTTTTAGATATCTTATAGGAAAAGACATAACAAATAAACTCTACTCACTGAATGATCCTACCTTAAACGATAAAGTAAGTGCCTTTCTGATTCTTTTGGTTAAATAGATATGTGTGTTTTCCTGAATTTTCGTTAAGTATTCAAAACTTCAGAGGGGATATTTGTAATAGAGAGACTCTTTAGCAAGTCCTTTCTTGAAGGCAAGGAGGTATGTTATAATTATTGCCATTGCCCTAGCTTGGCCTGACTGTTAAGACCTCATTTATGGGATGGAGTACTGTCCTTCCCAGAAGTCTGCTGTGTGGATGAAGGAGGATGGGAGGGAGTGGGCATGGAGAAGGCGTGCCAAGGCAGGACTGCAAGAAGTAGGACTAAGAGTTGGCATTTGGCCTTGATGCCCTCTGCGTCTTCCAGGAATCAGAGACCAGAGAAGATGGACTTCCAGAGCTCCAGGCAGCATAGTTTTCTGCGTTTGTTTAGAAGGAAATTAAAACAATTGCAGATGAGAACTTTTAAAACATTCTCCTGTGACCCAGACTGCCTGCCGGGGGCACTGGATATGGTGTTCCTCTTAGGTTCCCCTGTCCAGGTGCTTCCCACTGTAAGTTAGGCCTGGGGCTGAGGCAGAGCCAGAGAGTGCTTACCTGTTATGCATGAGGCCTTGGGTTTGATCCTTAACATTGCAAAAGAGAAACAGTTGTGCTTACTATTTCAGATTACTGATAGAGTATTCATATTTATAATTTTAGAATAATGTATTTAAAGGGACAGCTAGTAATAACCACAGCAGACATTTCTAGAGCACTTACTACCTTTTCGTTTTAGCACTAACTTAGATCCCTTTACAGGGGATATCTGAGTCACTGCTGTAAACCTCAGGCATCTGCTAACTTTGCTTTGCAGAAAGTTAAGAAGCTGGAGCCGCAGATGAGCCTGTGCACACAGATCACCATGCTGGAGATGAGGAACAGCATCACCAGCTCCAGTGACGGCGAGGATGGCCTCCACCACTTTCTGCGGAGCTCCTCCAGCACGTCTTCTCTCCGTGAGTCCCCTCAACACTGATAGATGTCACCAGAAGCGGATACATGACTTTGCAAGTCACTACTTGGTAGCCTAGAGGAGTTACTGCCCCTGTGTTTGATGTAGTCCAAAGTCCAGCTTCAGCGCCCTTGTTTCTGCTTCTGGAACTGTTCGCTTACATTCTGGCCCACTGGCATGGTGTGCAAGGGTCGGTGGGCTTGGGTGGCTGCTTGGCCTTGTGGTTCTCATGGTTTGGGCTCCAGTGAAAGACAGATGTAGCAGTGTGGGAGTTTATGAGCAGCCAGCTGCTGGCTGCTCATCCCAGTGTGCACCTGAGACTTAAAGAGTGAGCAGGCGTCAGGGTGTTCTTGAAGATGGCCACTCAGCACCCATGGAAGTTACGTCCACACACCACTAACAAGTAAGTTCTCAGGATTCTCCTGTGTGGTTTATACCATTATAAACGACATGTCACACAGACATTCAAAGTTACTAAAATGAAAGAGACTAAATTATTTTAAGAATTCATTGATTGAAATTGAGGAATCAGTTTGAAAGTAGGAGAGCTTTGGATGAGTTAATATGAAACTGCATAAAAGCAGGCAGATTTTACATGAGCTGGATTAACATTCTAAATATTGCACAGTGAGAAGAGGTTGAAATTTACAAGCCACAATAATTGGCATCTGGGAGAAGCAGAATTTCACCTCTTCCCGTCTAGGGTTTTCTTCTGGGTTGGCCCGAGAACGAAATTGACACCAGACAGATTAACAAGAAAAAAAAAAAAAAAAAAAACATGCACATGAATCATAGAAATGTCAGGTGGCATGGGAAGACCCAAGAAGCAGGTAGATGCTTGTATGTACCAATTGGAACAGAGATAGGGAGGGTGGTCAAGCAGCCGAGTCAGGGGAAGAGTTCAACGTATTTACATGAGGTTTGCACAGAATCCCGACCCAACGTCCTGTCCTTGATAAAGAATGCTGCTTCCTTCTAGTGTAGGGAGGGCCTTTTTTTTCTGAGACCTTGTCTGCTCGTCAGAAACGGGAGAAAACCCAGAGGGAGTTGTTTAAGATGTTCTTAACTGAAAACAGTCAGTATGCTATGCACACACAGCTTCGACTCCTTTAGATAGAAGCTTCCAAACCAAATTCTAGATAGACATGTGCCGCAGACCTGAAGGGGACTTCAAGGGTAACACACATGAGAAATTAAAGATGGCTGTGTTTTATTCCAGTGCAGCTTAATTTAGAGTGTCAAATGAGACTCTCGAGAGGCTGGGCGTTGCTGGTGCCAGGCCCTCCCTATGCCAGGCCCTGGCCAGGGAGAGCACTTGTAGAGCAGGTGCCCTGGCTGTGGCAGGGGGAAACCCTCAGTACCACAGGCACCCTGTGAGTCCTGAAGCTCCAGAGTGACAGGTGCGTGTTCCCGTGACAGTGGATCCCACTTAGCCTGTACCAACCCTGTTGGCAGGCCATAGAGCATCCTGCTGCTGTGCTGAAGGGCCGGTGAGAGTGGGAGACCAGGTACTGTGACGGTGTCCTGATCTAGCTCAGTGACAGTTAACTTTACAGATGCGGAAGTTGGCAGTGTTCAGTGCTTGGCTTGCCTTGGTTCCGTAGCCGTGGTGCTGGGATCCAGATTTAGGGATCTGCCCTAACTATAAAACCCACACTTGTTAGGTCAAATCGATCCTCAGCAAAGGCTGCTACCCCATGGGCATAGAAGCTAATGTTACAGCACCAGGTCTTTGAAAAGATAAAGGGGATGGGATTTGTTGGAGGCCAACTGCCATGGAGACAGGACATAATCTCAGCTGTCACCTGACCTGCTGACCTGGCAAAGGGATTTAAGCAACTGGGCTAAGGCAAGATGGAAAGCTCGTGATCGTCACTGTAAGGCTTGATGGGATGGTTGGCCCGTGGAGGCCAGGTCAGGTAAGCCTGTAGATCATTCAGAGTGTTGGCCAGGCCTTGAGTCTAACCAGAGTGAAGCCCTGTTCCTCCCTCTCTGCTTCTCAGAAACTTGGTTCTGTTGGACTATCCTTGTCAGGTCTGTCCCAATGTCCTGATAAATAGTGTGAATAGCTTTCAGAGACAGGGAAGTTGCCATTTTCAAACAGGCTCAGTTTCAAATGATTTCTTGTGCTTTGTGATTGGTGGATCTGAAGCAGCCAGAGCAGTTACTGTGCCAACCAACAGGTGTGTGCGTGTGTGTCCAGTCTCTTAGTTTATGGGCTCCCTGCTCCGTCTCTGTTAAACATTTTTTTACTTGCTGAATATTCATTCCTTTCTTACATTCTTTTTTGAGACGGGGTCTCAGGTATCCCAGGCTGGCCTTGAACCTCTTCCTCCTGCCTCTACCTCCCATGCCTTCCAAGTTCTGGTGTTATAGATGAGTGCCACCCCACCTGATTTTATACAATGCTAGGGATAAACTCGGGGCTTTGTGGATGTCAAGGGAACCCAGTACCAACTACTTCCCAACCCTAAGTCACTGATTTTTAAATATTCCTGTGGACCACTTGGCATCATGGGACAGCTCCTGATACAGCAGTGCAGCTTGGGAGTCACACATTCCCAGGTGATACCTATGTGGTTATCCTGCAGACAGGTTGATGGAGAGGCTGTGGCCTCCCTTGGTTCTGGGATTCTGCTACTCCTGTCATGTGGGGGTAGTTGCGATGGTCTTGTAGCTCTTGTCTGATATAATACCTCAGGCAGCACTGTGGGACATTCTTTCTAAAGGCCTTGCCGGGGTGCTGTGGAACGCTGCAGCATCACACACCAGAAATGCAGTTCACAAAAAGGTGAAGAGAAACTCTGAGTGAACTGTGTGAATGAAATTACTGTCTCTCTCACGTCTTACCTGGTACTCTCTACACACGTACATGTCACGATGCCAGATTCCCAGCAGGATCTGTACTCTGTTCGCACTGGTTAGTATTCTAGTCTGCAGAGAGAGGCCACAGGCCAGTCACAGCAGGCTCCTCTCGGGTGGCTTGTGAATTTGTTACCTGGGCAGACACAAAGGCCAGTGTAGCGTTCTCAGTTTCAAGGCTGGCAAAGGTTCCATATCCTGACCGTCACTTCAGGGGAAAAGGCGTTGCGATTGCCTGGGGAAGTTCAGTCCTGTGGTAGCTCATATGACTCTCCTGTTACCTCATTTGCCGTGTTTCAAGAGTTCATGTGTAATGGTGAGATGGAAGAGAGGGTCAAGCTAGCCAGCGTGTGTGAGTGGTCACATCTGTGTGAACTGGCTCCCCTCCGCTGCCCGGTCAGCATTGCTTCATCGTAAGGGGAGCTTGCCATCCTGTCTTCTCACTGCAGCTCCCTGACAGTGACGTCCGAGACGCTCCGTCTCTCTCTTGTCTCTCACACAGGTTGATTGTATCTGGCAGTTCTGCCACTGGTAAGCGTGGCCAAGCGTAGGCATTGCCATGGCAACAAGAGAGTCCGTTATATCTCCTTGAAAGTTGCAGGATTTTGTTTTCACTTAATTGGAATTAAATAGTAGTTGCTTGGTGTCTCTGCTTTTCAAGTCATGAGATAATTTGGATTAATATCATCAGTTGGGATTTATCTTTGAATGAGTTTGTCGGTTTAAACCATTTTTCCTGAAATAGAATTAATATTTATGATGGTATTAGGATAGTTTGAAATAAGAGGTTTCTTACTGAGAAAAAGCCTTCGCTCTGTGTCAGGGTGTTGCCACAGGCAGTGCAGTCTACGGGTGAGCTGTGCCGACGTGCTTGGTTCGCACTGGTTAGTATTCTAGTCTGCAGAGAGAGGCCACAGGCCAGTCACAGCAGGCTCCTCTCGGGTGGCTTGTGAATTTGTTACCTGGGCAGACACAAAGGCCAGTGTAGCGTTCTCAGTTTCAAGGCTGGCTTCATGAAATAACCTGTTCAACTCAATTTGTTTCATGCCCACTAAGAGCAAGAGCAGCCTTCTAAACAGGGGCTTTGTGACTCACAGAGAGATAGCAGATGTGACCAGACAGAGGGACCTGGAGGAAGAGCTGGATGGGCAGGTGTGGAGGTGCAGCTTGGGGAGGGTGAGTCACCTCACCATGGTCTCCTGTCGCGTCTCATCCCTCAGTCACCTGATCAGCCTGATCGCAAACTTCCGTGGGAGCCTCCACATGCTGTGTCACTGACATATTCTGACCATTTCTTTGTCCATGCTGTTTGATCCTCACAGCACTCTGGGAAAGTGTGCATTGGCACTTTAGAATGGAGACATGTGATAGTTACCTCTCTGCTTGATTCTCAGCCAGCCCGGGCTGTGGTGAGGCCCGTGGCCCTGTCTTCTTCAGGCCAGTGGCTGGCTACTGTCCCCACACAGGATTTTCTCTACTTGTGGGATGACAAGAATAGGATTTCAGATGGCTAGGCACATTTATCTTTTTAATGAAAACGTTTAAAAGTATGATGAGGAGATGTTTCGGTTGGTGAAATGCCTATGGTGCGGGCATTAGGACCTGAGTTTGGACCTCAACACAAAAAAACCTGCATTGGCAACATGCATTAGTAACCCTGGAGAGGAAATCTTATGATAGAAAGTTGATCTCATCCAGTTTTATTTTAGCTCTCTACCCAAATGACAATTGTTCAAAGTGCTCGATAATGTGCAGTTACTTATTGATTTATTTATTTAAACCCTTGTCTAGTGTAATTTGGCTCACTGCTAACTCCCCTTTCTCTTTCTGCTCAGCTTGGTAATGTCACTACTTTTTATTGTTTGGTGTTCATCTTTGGAACATCAAGTGATACATTCCAACTTCCCTTTCCTTCTTTCTCTACATGTTTAAAAACATGCAGACACTGGCATCTCTGCCTTTTGTGGTTTGAACATGAAATGTCTCCCAGAGGTTCAGGTGTTGGAACACATGGTCCCCAGCTGGTGCTCAGGTGTGGAAATTTGCAGAACCTGTAAGACCTAGTGCCTCATTGGAGGAGGTGTGAAGTTGGAGTGTAGCTGGAAGTTCTTCTGCATCCCACCTGGTCCGCAGCCACTCAGACCCAAGTAAACACACAGAGGCTTATGTTAATTAAAACTGCTTAGCCATTAGCTCAGGCTTACTACTGACTAGCTCTTCAATTTAAGCTCAGTCCATTTCTGTTAATCTATATGTCACCACATGTTCCATGGCTTTACCTGTGTGCCATTACATGCTGCTCCCTAGACGGTGGGCTGGCATCTCCTACCTCAGCCTTTCTCTTCCCAGAATTCTCCTTGTCTGGTTATCCTGCCTATACTTCCTGCCTGGCTACTGGCCAATCAGGGTTTTATTAAACCAGTGTATAAAAGCATTATACCATAGCATTTCCCCTTTTCTGTTTAATTAAAAAAGGAAGGTTTTAACTTTAACATAATAAAATTACATATAACAAAACAGTTATCAAGCAAGAATTATAGTTATGATATTTAGTCTATTTGTATTTGGCAAAAATCAAAGAAGATATCCTACCTATCCTATATTTGTGAGTCTAAGGTTTCATGTCTACCTTATCTGCTATCAAAACCAAGGAGAACCATAATTGTAACTATCTAGTCTTCAGCTACATCAAAGACCTCAGAAGGATACAATATCTGAGTAAACAGGAAGTGCCTTGTAAGCAACTTCCAAAATTCTAGAATGACGGAGACAGCTGCCTTCCTGGACAGTCATCCAAAGTTCTTCTGCAATGTTGGGCATCCATCTTCAGCCCATAGGCTTAGAGTCTCTTAGTCATTTCTCTCTGTGTCCTGTAGAATGTCTGGTAGTTTCTTCTGTGAAGCAGGAACCTGAAGGACCATTTTGCCTTGCAGAGTTCAGTGGTCACCTTCCTATGGTCCCACATGTCCAGTCAATACAAAATTTTGTCAAGCAGTCCAGGCAAGAACAGTTTCTTGCCCAAATGGCCGTTTTTGCCAAGAAGAAGATAAACTCCATATAGAGTGTCTTCAATGCCCATTCTTCTCTTTGAAGTAAATCAGTGCTGCCAGGAGCAGACATGTCTCATTGTCCAGAAACTCTTCAGTTTTTAAAACATTTTAAATGCCGTATTCTGTAGGTTTTTGAAGTGTTTGAAGATTACCTACCTAATTGAATTATATCTATACATCTATATCTATATCTATACATATATATCTAATTGAGTTATATCTATGTATATCTAGAAAACTTAACATGACTATAGGTTTTACTATCATATACTAATTATTAGTCTGTATTTTTTAATTATCCATTACAATTTAAATGAGCTGCATAAACATATCTTAAACAAGAGTAGAAATATGCATGCAGTATAACAAAATTAACTTTAATTTTAATTTAATTTAACTTTGTAGCAATAAACTAAAATCTATACCAATGTAAAACATTTTAAACAAGTTGCTCTTTAAAAGTAGGTTCAACAATCTATCCTTTTATCCTATCATATCTATATCCTATATTTCCATATCATATCCCCCTTTCTTCTTTTAGAAAGATATTGACTATGACCAATAACAATTTGTAACTAACGAACTAAACAAAGACATCCATAATCCATTTTTTGGGAATGTGGGTGTAGTTTTCTAGGCTACTTCCTGCTGATAAAGGGTGCTATATTCTTATGGGGATCTTGAGAAAATTAAGAATTATGGTCAAGTTCTGTCTGAAATAGTCTGTGAGGCTGCATTGTCTGAGCCAGTTGCCTTGAAACTGTTCTGGATGTTGGATCATCTGGGCCATGGTGTCACTGGAGACCTTTCAGGGGGTCTTGGCTGGTCAAACCATACTAGCCTGGAAGCAATCCACAGGTTCTTATCTTCTGTGGAAACAAAAGCAGAACCTCTTTTCCAAAGCAACATATCCTTAGACATAGATTTTGAAATTAAGGTATCTTTAAATATACATATTGATTTAACTTAGCAGCTTTTACAATCAAATGTCTTTCTGCAGTTAAAAATCCCAAACAAAGAGAACACAATCCAGATTCTCTGTGTAATATGCAAGACTTTATTTTTTAAAACTATTTCTTTATGTAACATCTGTTCCTTTTCCTTTCTCTTCCAAGCCTATGTACATTTTTTACACATACCATAAACCATTTAGGGGTTTATTTAATCTGAATCTGACTTATTGTGAATCTATTGCTTTAAACTGCAGCATGACTAGGACTGAAATGGCAGCTTTGGCTGCTGGCTCTGGCTCTGCCCACCTCAGCTTTCCAACATAGTGGAACTACATTTACAGCCAGCTCTGGGAACCAAGCTCACCACTGACTCTGGGAGGCAGTGGGTCCATGTCTCTATCAAAGCAGCGTGTAGCCCAGAAACCTCTTTTTTTTTTTCTTAAGTACCAAAATCTGTGTCCACCATGTACCATGTTGCACAGGTTGCAGAAACCTCTGTGTAACTCGGCAGGAATCCATCATGCTGTAGCTCCAGCCTGCATGCTATGAACCCACCACAGCCAGGGGACACATCATTGTACCTAGGCCCGCCATGAGTGACATGAACTAGGAAGGTGCTCTTAGCCAAATTTATAATCTCTTCTTAAGCTCTCTGAGATTTTAGGTGGAAACTCTTGCCACCATGTGTGGGTGCCATTTGGAGCTGGTAGTTTTCCTGTGTCCCGCCCGGTCCACAGCCGCTCAGACCCAAGTAAATAGTTTTTACTTTTTATGTAAATAGAGGCTTATATTAATTAAAACTGCTCGGCCATTAGCTCAGGCTTACTACTGACTAGCTCTTCAATTTAAACTCAGCTCATTTCTGTTAATCTATATGTCGCCACATGTTCCGTGGCTTTACCTGTGTGCCATTACATGCTGCTCCCTCGACAGCGGGTTGGTGTCTCCTGACTCCAGCCTTCCTCTTCCCAGAATTCTCCTTGTCTGGTTATCCTGCCTATACTTCCTGCCTGGCTACTGGCCAATCTACTGGTTTTATTAAACCAGTGTACAAAAGCATTATCCCACAGCATTGGAGGTAGGCCCTGAGACTCTAGCTCGGTCCTTTTGTCTGTCCTCTCTCTGCTTCCTGACTTGGGAAGCAGCTGACCAGCAGCCTCATGCTCCTGCCACTGGGCCATCTGCACCACAGTGGACTGTGTCTCTTCTTAAGCAGGAGCCCAAACAAGTGCTTTTGTTATGTGTTTCCTCCTGGCTTTCCTCGCTGCAACCCTTCCTGGTCCTCCAGGCAGACGGCTGTGGAGGAGGTGTGGAGTTGGAGGTAGGAACTGCATTAAAGACTCTCACAGTTGTTGCATGTTCTCTTTGATAACGACATCCACCCCGCTTTGGAACATCGACAGTGTGGCTGATGCAGAACCTGATAGCAGGGTCTTCCTACATTTATTACTTTGGAGTTTGGATCATGATTGTTAAAAGACACTGTTCCTAATATTAAGTACAAATGTATTGTTTTCCTTTTGTACACAACATAAAAGTTGTCCTATAAGCTTTAAAACATCTGGATTGTTTATTTGTTTTTTGTTTGTTTTTTGAGACATGGTTTTTATGTAGATGATGGAGTTGACCTCTTGATCTACCTCGACCTCTCAAGTGTTGACACTGCAGATGTGTATTATCCAAGATTTATTTTTGATTGACATGTAACAGCTGTCCATGTTTATGGGCAGTGTGATGTTTTGATACATTTGTACAATGGGTAACAGCTTTTACCATAAGTCAGCAGTTCTCAACCTGTGGGTCACAACACGACCCCTCTGGGGTTCATATCAGATATTCTGCATATCAGATATTCACATTATGATTCATAACAGTAGCAAAATTACAGTTATGAAGTAGCAACGAAATAATTGTATGGTCACCACAGCATGAGGAACTGTATTAAAGGGTCGCAGCATCAGGAAGGTTGAGAACACTGCCTTCAGTAGTTACCTCGTGTTTGTGTTAAGAACTTCAGAATCCTCTCTTCTGGCTACTTGGAAATATGCTGTATGCAGTAACTGTAGTTACTGTCCTGTGCAGGAGCATCAGGAGCTCACTCTTCCTGCCTCTCTGTGCCTGCCATGCTCCAGCTCACACGGCACGTCGACTCTGAAGGAATTGTGTTGCTTTGCTTTCCGTGAGGGTGTTAGCAGGGGTGTGAGGGTCAGAGTCTGAGCCCCGGAAGTAACAAGCTGGGCTCACATCCCTGCCCTCCAGGCCAGTTAGAGACAGTACTGAAAAGCAGAGGAGATGTCTTCAGTGTGGTCACACTGGGAAGAGGAGTGACGTGGGCAAGGGCACACAGCCCTCAGAGCCGAGCCAGCTGATTGGACCTTTAGGGTTAAAGAGAGGCCAAGAAGTATGTGTGGCTATCAGCCCAGGTCAGAGCGTGTCACAATCATCATCACTGTTCACTCTAGTTCCTCCTGCAGGATGGTCTGACAAATTGTCAAATGTGCGAAATCTCCTTTGTCTGGCCAGCAGGCCCACAGCCTTTTCCTTTTCTCAGCATGCAATCTCTGGGAGAAGTCCAGTTTCTCAGAGTCCATTGTCTCCATGGTCTGTCAGCCAAAGGGAAGGGCACAAGTGTCTCTTGAGAAGCTCCTCCTCCAGCCTGATGGTGATAGAGGAAATGCACACGAGTCTCCGGTGCCTTTCTGCTTCTCCATCATCTGTCTGTCCTGTGGGAACTGCTTCTTGAAGCCTCTGGGAGGGAGTCATGTCTAATGTGGCAGTTCTGTGCCTTTTATCCTCATCCCCACCTTTTCCTCCTGTAATTCCCACTCTCCTCAGTTAGCCAACTCCTTGTCCTTTCTCTCACTTGTCACAGAGCCTGGCTCCAGCTTCCTCTAGGACAGGTTGTGTTCGGAGCTGTGACAGGGCTGCCGTCCTGGATTGCTCTGTTGTCTCCTCCCAGCTTTCTCCTCATAGGCAGAAAGAGGTTCTAGGATTCCTGCTGTTCACCCCAGGTGCCATGCAGCTGGGGACCTGACTGCCCATCCAGCTGGTCAGGGAATAACCTGAGAAGGACCCTTTGGGCCACAGGAAATTTTCCTGAGAGCCACCAGCCTGTAACTGTCCTAGCTACTACCCCCTAGTCTTGGCTTTAGTTCCCTGGTGTTGGTGTTGAATCGTTTTAGGGAGAATTGGGTGTGAAGGCAACAACCACATTTAGGTATTATTGTCCAGAAAGCTTCAATTCAAACTCAGTTTCCTCAATCAAGAAAAATGATGTCGGGCTGAGGATATACCTCAGTGGTAGAGCACTTGTCTAGCATCAGACCTTGGGTTTGATCCCCAGCCTAAGAAGGAAAGGAGAGAAGGAAGGGGGACAGAGAAGGTAGGGGAGATGGAGGAGGAGAAAGAAAAAGCAGCAGTGCCTATAAATAATGGAGGCAGGAAATGGATGACAATTCTTACAAAAAAGCCTTTAAGTCTTTCCCCATCAAAAGTTGTATAATCTAATTAAAGTCCTAACCCCTGTAAACTTTTCTAATTACTTGACTTGCTAAAGCAGTTAGCCAGATGGTTAGACATAATAATACTTTGAAAAGAACGGGGGGAAAAGTTGTGAGAGTCTACAGGGAAAGGAAAACACCCGAGAACGTCATCGGAGGGATGACGAAAGCGTTACGCCTTAAAATTGCTGTTTCTCAAGCCAGGAGGAGTCACGGGACAGACTTCCCATCGCAGAGCGTAACGTGCTGGCAGCTCAGACTTAAGGCGGCTTCCTCAAGCCGGGCAGCAGGCATGACCTTCACTCTGGATCTAAAAACAGCTCATCATCTGTTTACCCTCGTCCCAGGAGAGGCCCGCAGGCCCTGGTGTAATTATAAGCTCACAGAAATAGAAATGAACGTAATAGGCACGGAGTTCTGACTAATGGAATTTCCTCACTGACTATCCCCTCTGCGGTGCACGAGTTTTGACTGCCACATCTGATCCCTCCAGTCCATGGGTTAAAAGGCCCCCGTGGTTCTAACGCTAGACTTTTGGAAGACAGAAAAGGGTCTGTGGAGGGCCAAGCCTATCTCCACAGCATGTGTCTATTTGTAGAGCAGGCAAGGCCCTGTAGGGATCCACTGGGACCTCACAGTGTGCTCTGATCCGTTGACAGGCAGTGGCCACAGTCTCAGCGGCTCTGCTGAGGGATGTTATGTCACTCTGATGTCTGGCTCAGATGGAGGTCCCCCGGTTGCAGACAGGGTGTGACTGGGCCCCAGTCTTCAGCATTTGCTGCGGGAATGCAGCCCAGTTCTCTCCTGTCGCCTGAGCGTCTGGGAACCAGGGGTCCAGCTCCGAAGCAAGAGTGCCCCTCTAGCTGCCCCTGCTCATGAACTGGGTGTTTATGGGAAAGGCTGTGGAATTCTGGCGACAGGGATCTTTTGCCGCTGGGTGTAACGTGAAGGTAACTTCTTAACAGTTTTATGCCCTGTCTGGGATGCAGTTCAGTTGGAGACTATTTATTTCATAGACTTTTTATAAGAAACTGCTAACTAGTAGCCATAGCCTAGCAAATTAAAAGGTAATTTTTTTTTTTTTTTTTTTGGTTTTTCGAGACAGGGTTTCTCTGTGTAGCTTTACACCTTTCCTGGAACTCACTTGGTAGCCCAGACTGGCCTCGAACTCACAGAGATCCGCCTGCCTCTGCCTCCCGAGTGCTGGGATTAAAGGTGTGTGCCACCACCGCCCGGCAAAAGGTAATTTTAACTAATAGTAAAAATAATAATAATTATAATGATCTCTTCCTGACCATAATACATAGTTAAGCTCTCTGTCTCCCAACTATGATTGTAGTTTAAATAAGAAAGTGCAAGCATCCGTTTTCTAGAAATTTAATGGCTATGGAAGAATTACTTGCCCTCCCCCACCCCACTCCCCGATTTGGAATAGACAAGTATTGTAGAGATGTCCTGAACCTCAGAGTACCGTCCTTGAAGGATGCAGATACTAGAAAAAGCACTTGCGCGAGGATAAGCCCCATTTCTCCCTCAGCTCCTCATGCTTTCACATGTATATAAGGCAGACAGGACTTCCGGGTGAATGCTTGGGGACGCTTCAGTGCGTAGGATTAATGCAGAACTGGGCAAGCTGGTAGGAGAATGTATTATGCCTCAGTTTCCTTGAAATGTGTGATACTCCCTTATGTTTTTTGCCTGTACACCAAAGTGGTTCTAGATTCAAGGGGCAAGGAAATAATTTATAGCTGTGAGATAATGGGATGGAGTCTTCCCCTAGCCTGGAGTTCTCCCAGTGGATCTGAGTCCATCTAGGGACCAGGTGACCTCCTCACTCTTCAAAGCCAGCAAGTGTTGACAGTGGTAGATTTTTAGGCCAGGCCAGGTGACCCCATCAGACTGCTGACTGTGACATTCTTTGAGCCTGCGGCATGGGAAGCCTGGGCTAACTGGAATGGTTGTCAGGACTGGGTGTGGCTGTGATTCCTAGCCAAGAGTCAGGCAGCCAGGAGCCGCTGGGCAGTTGCTGGCGGCAATAATTGGCTCGTTCCTCTCCTTTGCTTGTCTGCCCTGGAGGAGACAAAGACAGGGAAGTGGCATTGCTGGAGGGCTGAGCCACGGGAGCTCCCAAACCTGGCCACAAAACTTGGGGGACAAGTCCATCGCCATTCTCAGCATTGAACCCCGCCAGGCTGTCAGGGCGCCTGGTTGGTCCTCCTAGGATGTCTGTCCAAAGGCTTCTTCCCATTGTGTTGTCAGTTGTCTGAGGATGAGGTAGAAACTCTAGTGTGGTGATGTCCCATCATCCTGAAGGGTGGTTTGAGCTCCTGAGGAACAGAGAAGTTAGATTCTCTGTGTGTGTATGGGGTCGGGTTGGCTGATCACATCCTCAGCACGTATTCTAGGCTGACCTTGCACTGACTGCAATCCTCTGCCTCAGCCTTCCAGGTGCTGGAATTTCAGGCATGCATTACCCAACACCAACCCCGTCCAGGCACTTGTTTGTGCTGAGAAGACAGGAGAGCTTTAATAGTTGATGGTACTAAGCAGACAGAGCTCTTGGCCATGTGCTGAGAGTGTCCTATCAGTCTTCCAGCAGCCGTGGGGGTGAGGCCTAAGCACCCAGATGTGAGGGTGAGGCCTAAGCACCCAGATGTGATGGGCGAGGCCCTAAGCACCCAGCAGCGAGGGACAAGGTTCTAAGCACCCGGCTGCAAAGCTACATACACCCTGTTCCCTACCACCAGTACGACACAGGCTACATATGTAGTGATCGAGACTGAAGACTTAAGAATGTTTTTAGAGTTGGGATGAGCTAGAGTCCCTGTGTCCCAGCACCAGACCCACTAATTTGGAGGAAGGCTCTGGTACTCCCCCACCGGGGCTGGCCTTGACTGGGAATCAGTGTGGTGACTGTGTCTCCCACAGCTTCAGCCTGTCTTTTGACAGTTTCTGTGGAGTGCTGCAGGGCAGGGCACCGCCAGACACTTAAGTAATTATGAAGGGCCTGTCCCGGTAGGCTGACGAAGAGAGGAGGTGGTGGGTCCACCTCTCAGCATGCTTGTTTTCCAGTAAGGAAGAGGCTCACATCACCCCATGGTGTGATGCAGAACAGAGATGAACATGGTGGAAGGAATTAGGAGGGATCAGACTTGTTAAGTTTCAAACAAACGCCTGAGGTGTCTGTTTAGCACATCACAACAGACCTGGCTGCCAGGTTCTCCCAGCATCCCCCAGTCCCTACAGTCACGGGGAATGGCTGGCATATCCCGCCCCCTACTCTGAACTCTCCATGGGGCTGGGGGTCTGGGCTGCCCTTCCCCAGCTGCCCTTTTTTATATAATCCAGACATTTTGGCTACCCGGCCCTTTGGGACCGTTGGCCTCCTGGCTGCTGCATGTGGTTCCCATCTCTCCCTCCTCTTCCCCATCTCTCCACATGGCCCAGCTCAGTCTGGCCGTGTCCACACTGGACTCTCCCAGACGTCCCTGTCCCCGCCTCTTCCTATGTTCTCCCTTTTATCTACAATAAACTTTCTTCTCCACCACCCCTAGGAGCAGTCATGTCCTTTCCTTTCTTTTTATTTCTTTTTTTCGCTGAATACTGAGGAATTGTACAAAGAATGGGTAGAAATCTGACAGAGGTGGGCATTCCAGATAGAAAAGCAAGGAGAGAGAGAAAGGCTAGGCTGGATTTGGAAAGCAGTGAGTTCCCAGGGACTTAGGAACACCTGAGAGCCCTGGATGTTGCCCACTCCTCATCCTTTTAATGCTACACATTAAGAATTGCAACTTTTTTCCAGGAAGATACCATGGGGATAGAATAAAACTCTTTCCCAGAAGAGCTAAAAGTTCTTGGAAGGTTTTCCTCGACCATTTCCAGTTATATTGGAACATTGGAAGTTACGTATTTTTTTTTCTGTCTAAAAAGATAACAGATATTGGGTTGAATAGTTGAGAGCCTCATCCCATTTGGGCTCTAATGTAGAGCCCAGTCTCATGGACCAGACACTATCATCCCTGGTTTGATAAATGGCCTTGAAAACTACAGATCAATTAGCCCCACTTCTTCTACCCAGATGAACTGGGTGTGTTTGTTATGTGCCTCCGCAGCCATGGCTGGACGTTGTGTGGTATTGATTGGGTAATGCTCTTAGGCATGCTGTCCTCAGGGTTTTATGAGACTGTGAATTCTCAGCCTGTGTGAATATTTTATGAGATTCAATCATAACTAGAGGCTATGATGGAAGCCATGGCCAAGGCAGTTGATATTGAGAAACACAATCTGCTGTTTGAGCACAAATCCCATTTCTGGTGAGGCGGTGACGGGTTTTGGTAATTGTTTTCCCTTAGACCACTGACCTCCAAAGGCTGAATCAATTAGTGTTCTCACAAACATGAACAAGGTGATCATTCTATTTCCCATACTGATCTAAGAACTTAGAAATTGCATATGCCTCCTAAGAGCTTGCCAGGTAGGCACCATCCTTACTGGTCCTGTTTCACAGGGAAGGAAACAGGCAGGAAGAAGTGAAGCGCCCTGCCCAAGCACACAGCCAGAGGGCAGCGCAGTGGGAACTCAGACCCTGGAAGTGTTTTCCCAGCTTGTCCGGTGTTGGCCACTGTATGTACGGCCTCTGTCATTTATGGAACTGTCTGTTGTGACGGAGTGCAGAGCACCTTACTGCACCGGGACCAGCCTGAGGCATGCCTGCCCTCCTCCTCATCGATAGCTGCAGTTGCTGGGCGGCTTGCTGTTCTGCCTCTCTCTCAGCAAGTGTCAGTGACCTTGTGTAACTTCCGTGTGGCCAGTCTGCTTCACAGCTGAGATCGTCTGTGAGCTTTTGTTAACCAAGTATTCAGTGTTGTGTGTCGTCCATTGTTCTTCCCCAACACAGCTCAGCAGTAGCTGACTGAATGCCACCAGCGCTGTGGCTAGGCATAAAGGGATGCACGGGTGTAGGGGAGGGTGAGGCAGGTAGACTCATTTACATACAGGCTGGATCTTGACCTTGAATGCAGTGATGAGAAGAAGGGAATTCAGGCTTACGTTGTTAAGGTGAACAGGTCATCACACATCTTCAAGTCTACTTTATAAAAACTCACTTTTAGGGCCAGCAAGATGTCTCAGCAGGTAAAGGCACTTTCTCCAATCCTGACAACCCGAGTCCAATCCCTAGGACCCATGGGAGGGTCCTAGGAGAGAAAACCAACTCATGAAGGTTGTCCTCAGACTTCAACTCAAGCCATGGCACAAATGCACACACACACACACACACACACACACACACACACACACACACACATCTACAAGCATACACAATACATGCTGTCCTTGTCAGGCACGAGGTCATTGGGGTGAGTGTACCATGAGCTTTGGGTGAATGAGTGGGTGAACGAATTTCTCTGGTCGGTTAGCATCTGCAGACCCTCAGATGCCCTCCCCCGCTGTATTTCTCCCACTTTGCTCTTCCAGTCCGAGCTTTCTCTCTCACTTCAGTCCTGGAAGTAGGTGGACCTGTGGCGGCAGGAAATGTACTTTTAGGTTCAAGTCTGTGGTTTGGAAACTGAACTTGTTCTTAGGGAAGGAGATACGAGTTAAAGCAACTTTCCAAGGCCAGTATGAGTTAGATGGAGTCACATCAAGGATACTAATGTGGAGCATGTATGCGGAGACAGACCTTGGAGCAATGGCCCGGGAAGTCTGCACATTTGTGAGGCTCATGCTGCTCAAACACATGCAGCAGGGTCTGTTCAGGTCTGTTCTCTGGACCGAGAGTCTCACTCTTGACTTAGCTGCTCAGTGGACCACGTTGAGACACGCGGGGTGCCGCGTTCCCAGAACGAGCTCTGCGTCCCCACGTGCTTTGGTCTCCAGGTGTGGGCCACCATGTGCATTCAGCAGTTTGCTCTTTGTGCTTCCTTACAGCTGTGTCCTCCCCGCAGCATCGAACCTCTGCCAAGATGAAGCCGATAGAGGAAGGGGCGGAAGACGACGATGAGGTCTTTGTGCAGGTGTCCGCAGATACACTTAAAACCCATCGGTTGCACTGATGAGCGTTTAAGTGACCAAGACGGGAGCTTCCTGAGGAGAAGTACCACGCTCTGCTGTGACTTTTAGGTGGTTTGCTTCTGTCCTGCCAGATGGGAAGTGAGGAAGGGCCGTGGTCAGAGGTGTGTGCTGCTTGTCCTGGCAGTCAGCTCCTCAAGTTAGCTGAGCCTTCTGACTAGGCCTTGCTCTATTTTGAGATACGTATTTTCTCAGTAGATATATTAATATTATTTTAACTAATCTTATAGCTGTCAACACAAATGCCTTTTCACTTATTTTTCTAAGTGTGGCTCTGTTTTCCTCACATGCATTTTTTTCTCTGTCATGGTAATTTAGAACGAGTTGTTCTTTTGATCATTTTAACAGTGTAAGTCGAAATTGAGGCTGACATGACATTAAAAATTTTACCTTTCGTTCAGTTGACTTTTTCATGACAAATTTTGGAGAAAGTTTGATTTGTCTGCTTCTGTTTCCTGCCCCGAGACCAGAAGTGCCCCCCACTAGGTAATCCTCCTTGTTTGGGTTGCAGATTGGTTGGTAGTGACCACCCTCATCCCTGCCATTGTGAGCGACTCTGAAGCCTGGACAGTGGTAGTGAGTGTGAGCATTTCTGAGCTCCGTGCCGATGTGGAGCTAAACTCAGCTCTCTGCCTTGTAATCTGGAGCCATCTTGGCCACATGCTCAGCTGTGAGGACGGAAGGGAGATGGGCTGAGCAAGGGCTGGCGTTAGAGGAAGTGAGGGGGATCGGCTAGGGTCACTGAAAATCAGCTTTGCCCTTCAGTCTGTTTCTGTGATCCCATATTGCTCCTCTAGAAGCAGGTGTACTGAGCCAGACACAGTGACTCACACCTGCAATGCCAACACTTGAGGCAGGAGGACAGAGAATTTGAGGTCCCCTAGTGAGACTTTGTCTCAAAACAACAATATTTTTTTAAGGGCCAGATAGTTCCAGAGCTGTGGTGCCTGACAACCAGGGGACACTTTCTCCATTAGCACATGAGAGATGTGATAGTGTGGATCTCAGTTTCCATGAAACTACTTAGCTGGCCCACACATAAGGCTAGTTTACCGTCACTCTGGAAATGACACCCCCTGAGGAGACAGGACTATCAGGTTCCACTGTGGCCACTGTCTGCATGTGTGGTGACTCCACAGACTTTGCAACCCCAGATGGTAGAACAGGTAAACTCCACCGATCGGCTTGGATCTAGGTGAGGTGTCCGGAGTGCTGGCAGTGGAGCCGTTTGAAAAGCACACTGTTAAAAGGGGTCATTTAGAATCATTTACTCTTCTCGTGAAAACGTGGGCGTATCAGTGTCGCAGGTTACAAAGATCGTAATCTCATGGTGAGGAATCTTCAGAGAGCCACTTAGTCTGAGTAAGAAACTTGAAACTATGTTTAAAGCCGTACCTCCAAGGAAGACAAAGAGCCTTGAGAACAGGAGCCCAAAGCCATTGAATAGCCCTCCCATGTAGGCTTGACTGCAGGGGAGCAGAGAAGAGAACAGAAAAGGAGTTCTAAGTGTTAGGTCTGTGGACAACTTTAGATTCCTTTACACAGGTGAGCAAGTGTATTTTTGTACAAAGCATAAATTAATAGATTAAAGGATGTTTGTACCAGTCTCCAAAAAGATGCTTCTTCTGATGTTAGCATTCAGTCAGCTCTGAGGTCAATGTTCAGAAAATGCTCTGCAGAAATTAGTCTTATCTATATCCCTGATCTATGTTTAAATGTTGTATGACCCTAATACAATATTTATACCAAAATGTATTTGTCATTTAGAATATTTTGAAAGCCCTCAGAACATTTATATTTATAAAACAGCACAGATATAATACAGATCCGCAGTTAAATTTCTCTATCTTATATTAGTCATAATGGGTGCTATGCTACCTTACAGTGCTTTCTGAAGCCCTGATTCTCCCTGTCACCCTGTTACACGCTAACCGTTCGGCACCATTTGTCTTCGGCTGCTCTCCCTGTGTCAGAGGCTCTCTGGGGTGACTACTCCCTGTGTGTCAGAGGCTCTCTGGTGTCTGAAGAGTTGGTGGGTTTTTTGTTTTTTCTTTTTTTAACTCCAACATCAGTCTCTGCCTCCTGATCCCATTAGGGCCCTAAACACGCATTTGGATACTGGAACCGTCTTTAGGAACAGCTGGTGGGACCTGCATACTTCTGTGTTTCCAGTGTACTCAGGTGGAGGCATGCCCTCCAGGAAAGGTCCCATGCTAGGTGGTGGCTCTCAGCCTCCCAGTCCACCCTTAGGGCTTGGTCTCCCCACAGATCCCTGGGGTGCCGCTCCAAGGGTGCAGTTTTGATTTGAATCCATTTGTTTTCATTTCTACAACTGCTCTGTGGAGACCTTTGCCCCTGCTGTGCTTGTTTCCTTTTCCTTCCCTGGTTCCCTACTTTCCTGTCACCAAACCAGAGTGATGGAGCTCCCACCTCCTCCGCTCAGTCTCCAGGGTCGACAGCTCTGTGCTTCAGCTCTCTATCCATAGGACAGCAGCCGGCAGCAGCCATGCTTTTATTACCACAGCCCCTCATAATACCTGGGGGATTACGACATAGTGTAGTGTTGTAATGTAAGGAAACTGATGGTAAGTGCCATTTATGGGTTTTCTGTTAAACTTGCGAGCTAGTTTTGAGATGAAGCATTTCATGAATGCTTTATGAAGACATGTTACAGGAAGCTTCAGGTGCCATTTATTTTAACATTCATTTTATATTGAAGGTATATGTCTGAGTATAGTGTTATTGTTCAAATTAACTTCATACATTGTCATTTGATCCAATAAATTTTTTTCTTAGAAAAAAATGTGTGTATTTTCTGTTTCATGCCTCTTATGCTCAAGAGCAGGGTTTGGCCTAGTTAACTCCTTAGCCACTCTGCTAAGGAGCCCTGAGAGGTAGTGCTATTGGTTTGGTTTTGTTTTATTAAGTGACCCAGGTCTGCTGTCGTCACTGTGTTTGGCCAGGATAAGAGGATGTTGCAAGGCATGTCAGCAGTTGACTGGATACAACCCCAAAGCCTTTGCACTTTCTCTTCTGGGACAGAGATTCACATCTGAGCATCCCTTCTAGTTTCAAAAGGTCTGACAGTTCAGAGGTCTCCTGAAAGAGTCAGAGGCCCCTGCACCTGCCCTGAGACTGAGGCCATTTTGTTCTTAGAAACCCACAATTTATTTCACCATGTCTCCAAGGTTTTTTAAAAGTTGATTTTATTATATGAGTGTTGGTCTGCATGTGTGCACCATGTGCATGCCTGGTGCCCACAGAGGACAGAAAAGGGTGTTAAATCCCCTGGAACTGAGTGAGTTACAGACAGTTCTGAGCCCTGTGGATACAGAGAACTGGACCCGGGTCCTCTGCAAGAGCAGCCAGTGCTCTTAACCACTGGGTCATTTCTCCAGCCCCAGGTTTATTCTTAGCAAAATAATAAATACCTTAATTCTCTACTCTGCCATCTCCTGTGTCAGAACAAGCCTAGACTCATGCAGTTCATGTCAGTGCTGCTGTCAAAGTGTAGGGAGCAGATTAAGTACTGAGTGAATGTATATTGTTGACATTCACATAGCCTTGTCAGGGACCCGTGCTTCAGGCCCATGGAAATTTGCAAAGCTTTCCCTGGTGCAAGTACAAGTGTTTACAAAGGATTGACCAGTGTATATAGCAACTGTCAGCCACAGCTTCCTCCTGGATGACAGCAGCCTGACACTGTTTCCCTATAGACACCTCCTGAGGAGACTATAAAGCTGCCTCTTCCCTGTTCACTGTGTACCATAGACCTGCTCCCTGTTCACTGTGTACCACAGACCTTCCTGTTCACTGTTTACCACAGACCTGCTCCTTGTTCACTGTGTACCACAGACCTGCTCCCTGTTCACTGTATACCACAGACCTGCTCCTTGTTCACTGTGTACCACAGACCTGCTCCCTGTTCACTGTGTACCACAGACCTGCTCCCTGTTCACTGTGTACCACAGACCTGCTCCCTGTTCACTGTGTACCACAGACCTGCTCCCTGTTCACTGTGTACCACAGACCTGCTCCCTGTTCACTGTGTACCACAGACCTGCTCCCTGTTCACTGTGTACCACAGACCTGCTCCCTGCTCCCTGTGTACCACAGACCTGCTCCTCGTTCAGCTGACTACAGTAAACCCACTTCCTTTATTCAGATATATAAAATAAACTAGCTAACCTCCAAGCCTGCTGCTGCTGTGTTTCCATCAGAGCACACGGGAAACCCAACCGTCAGTTCCTCTGTCCATGTCTGTGTGTCTGTCCTTCATTGTCATCCAGTCAGGCCAGTCCCTGAGCCTTGCAGGTCCTGGCATCAAAGTAATTGGAAAATTTGCAAGCTGAGATAAAAACTGTTCTGATAGAGCCTGCAGACAAAAGCTAATGGTTTCTTTTAATTATTTATTTTTGTGTGTACATGTACATACCCGGTGCCTGCAGAGAGCTCAGAAGAGGATGTCAGGTCCCCTGGGACTGGAGTTACAGTTGTGAGCTGCCCATGTGCATGCTGGGGATTGAACCTAGGTCCTCTGGGAGAGCAGTCAGTGCTTTTAACGTCAAGCCATCTTTCCAGTCAGTTACCCAAAGCTGATACGGTTAACACAGCCATCAAGGCCCTTCCTACACCTAGTTTCTTCTACCCTACCCCTTGGCCAGAGCACATTGGCCGTCCACTGTCCGCCATACCTGCGTTTCCCCTCCAGTGGGCTCGGCACAGTAAGCAGTTACATCTCTGCCACCATTTGTGTCCCCCGTGAAGTCAGTCCAGTGTGCTCTTGCTTGTTACCCTTTGCCGTCAGGGACTCACGCACACCATGACTGGTTGCAGTTGGCATCCATGTCTGTGGAGTAAGCCAGTCTTGAATGTGGTGGCGCATGCCCTAATCCTAATACTTGGGAGGCAGAGGCAAGTCTGATCTACAGTGGGTTCCCAAACCAAGCAGCTACATAGTGAGACCCTGTCTCAGTTTTTCTAAAGTGGAGGAAATTATGTCTCTATTGAACATGTGAAGGCTTTCCCACATTTCTTCAGACCCCCGACACAGTGGAGTGGCTTTTTTTTTTTTTTTTTTTTAGTTTTTTGAGACAGGGTTTCTCTGTGTAGCTTTGCGCCTTTTCCTGCATCTCGCTTTGTAGACCAGGCTGGCCTTGAACTCACAGAGATCCACCTGCCTCTGTCTCCCGAGTGCTGGGATTAAAGGCGTGCGCCACCACCGCCCGGCTGGAGTGGCTTTTTACACAGCATTTGCTTTGTGCTAGGCATTCTAAGTCATATAATGCTGAGTAAAGTATGTGGCAGACTACAGAGTTTTGGTGGGGTTTTTTTTCCTGTTTTATGTACACTTGAACATTTTCTGGGGTTCTAGAACAAAATTTTGCCAGATAATAATGAGAAAATGTCATAGGCAAGTTTATTAATAATATGAAATATTTAGATATTCAAATGGTAGCTGAGGTGATATAAAGAATCACTTTGGAGAGTGTGGTAAGTGCGCCCTCTGCTGGTGGCGCTGAGGTACAGCGTGGCTTCCGGTCAGAATGTGCAACTCCAGACATCCACTCTTCCTCCTTCCCTTTCTTTCTCTCTTTCCTTTTTCCCTCACCCCCACTCCCTTTCCTCCTACCCTCATCTTTTTTTTTTTTTTGAGACAGGTTTTGCTAGTCACCCAAGGCTGGCCTCCAGCCTCCTGCCTCAGCTTCCTGAGTGCTCGGATTGAAGGCATACACCACCACACACAGACTTTCTACAGTTTCTTAAAAGTAAAAACTTTTAAGTCTGATCTACAGTGGGTTCCCAAACCAAGCAGCTACATAGTGAGACCCTGTCTCAGTTTTTCTAAAGTGAAGGAAATTATGTCTCTACTGAACATATGAAGACTTTCCCACATAAAAGTTAAAAGAAATTATTATTATTATTATTATCATTATTATCATTATTATTATTATTTGGTTTTTCAAGACAGAGTTTCTCTGTGTAGCTTTGTGCCTTTCCTGGAACTCATTTTGGAGACCAGGCTGGCCTCGAATTCACAGAGATCCGCCTGCCTCTGCCTCCTGAGTGCTGGGATTAAAGGCATGCACCACCACTGCCCGGCAAAAGAAATTATTTTAAAATGTACTTTTATCTGTATGATCTGTTGCATGTGTGCATTGTGTTAATATTTTAAATAAGTTTTTATAACAATTTTTATTTATTTTGTGCTGTGGGATGGTCTGTTTGTCAAATGTGTTGCTAATTAGTCAATAAATAAAACACTGATTGGCCATTGGCTAGGCAGGAAGTGTAGGCGGGACAAGGAGGAGAATAAAGCTGGGAAGTGGAAGGCTGAGTCAGAGAGACACTGCCAGCCACCATGGTGACAAACAGCATGTGAAGATGCCGGTAAGCCACGAGCCATGTGGCAAGGCATAGATTTATAGAAATGGATTAATTTAAGCTGTAAGAACAGTTAGCAAAAAGCCTGCCATGGCCATACAGTTTGTAACCAATATAAGTCTCTGTGTTTGCTTGGTTGGGTCTGAATGGCTGTGGGACTGGCGGGTGACAGAGATTTGTCCTGACTGTGGGCCAGGCAGGAAAACTCTAGCTACAATTTTGTGTGCTGAGGAGTGCAACTGCCCACATGTGGAGGTCAGAGGACAACCTGTGTGAGTCAGTTCTCTTTCCACCATGTGAGGCCGGAGGGTGTGGAACTCTGGTTATCAACTTTGGCATCAAGTCCCTTCACCCGCTGAGCCATCTCACTGGCCTGAGATATACTGCCTAAAATTGCTACCTCCAGGCACCCTACTGTGGGATAGTGTAGCAGAACTCCTCATGCTATCTAAATACCACTGATCAACTTCTGCCCATCCCCCATACCAGCAGGAACTTTACACTTCCAGAGACCTACTGTCAATGGACTGCATTGAGACACACTTTTCTGTGTGGCATGGTTTAGGTCATATACCATACTGCCTTGAGAAAAGCTTCGTGCCGGATGGTAGTAGCTCACGCTTTTAATCCCAGCAATCAGGACAATCAGGAGGCACAGGCAGAGGTCAGCCTGGTCTACAAGAGTGAGTTCCAGGATAGCTAGGGCTAAGCAGAGAAACTCTGTTTCAAAAAACCAAACGAAGAAAAAAGAAAAAAGCATCACGGGGAATGGGTTCCACTTGGGAATAATTACTAACTGAAAACAGTGTGGGTTAGTAATGTGTGCTTCTGAGAAATGGGATCTCTAAGGATTGTGAATGTGGCTCATAGGTTATTGCTTGTTTGCTTTGTTCTAGGGTGAGGCAGGGGACTGGAGGGAGGCTCTAGGAACTTGCAGTGGATAATGTATCAAGCATATATGCTCAGGTTTCAGCCTTCAGATGGGCCTGGCTTCCTTGATTTCTGTTAGCACTTGATGCGCGAGTCCATGTAGACTGACCGTTTGCACAGTGCACTAGAAGCACAGAGCAGCACAGACTGTGAACACAGCCTCTGTGCTCACAGGACCCAGGCTTCTGGTCTTCCCGCTGGAAAACCAACATTAATTACAGGAGCGTGCTGGCCTGCCCATTTTATCAAATTCTTCTGTCACATACACATCACATCATCATATTTGCCCTAGAGTAGCTCCCCGGAGGGGACAGACAGGGTGGCCATGCTTTTCTACATCAGCTGAGAGGTGCCACAGTCTGGTCGCACATTTCTAATAAAAGTTCAGGCTGTGCACAGCACTTACTTTTTGGTCGTGTCTGGAGAACTTCATCCGGACACCAGTTACTCATTTCTAGGTATCAACACACACCGATTCTGATAGTTCCCTCTGTCCGCCCTCCCACTCCACATGCTGGCTACTTCACCCAGAGGTGAGAAGCCCCTCTACCCTCCTGTGCAACTGGCCCCGTGTGACACAGCTGCTCTCGTGCCCTCCTGCCTTCCCTCACAGGCCTGCTAGGGACTGAGGCAGAAGGTCCTGACCTGTGAAAAGGAAGCCAAGGGTGTTTTCTCTTGCTGTGGGGCTGCCCTCTTTCTTTTGTTCTTAGAGCCACTGGAGTTCCAGTGCACAGTGAGGATTTGGAAGAGACATCCGTATTCAGGATAGCAAAGCACACAGGCCCAGTGAGCTTGCAGCCAACAGCTCAGCAGCGAACGGCGAGGCAAACTATGATAAGGAAACACATCGGATGCGGCAACTTACCGTTTCCACACTCCTTAGTTCTCTTTCATCTATTTTTCCCATAATGAAATAAAAGTGGAAAAAAAAGCAAAGCCAGAAGAGGGCCTGGGGTGCAGGTGGTTGTGAGCCTTGACGTGGTGCTGAGACTCGAACTTGAGTCCTCTTAACGAGCAGCCCGCGATCTCAGCCACTGAACCATCTTTCCAGCCCCAGTCTTGAAAACTCTCAATGCTTGTTTTCTAGTGATTCCATTGTATTTATTTTTCTTTGTACTCCCATTTCAAATAAACGCTTGTGCTGCTCTTCCAAGCTTCTGCTAGGTGGTTTTATATACACTGCGCCATTCAATTTTCCCTAGCATCCGGATCCATCCTACCGACCCATCTTTCTGTGCACTTAACCTTCTTGTTTCTAGCCTGTTAACCTCATCTGCTGAATGATCTTCAGACATTGTAAGTTTGGAATCATTTCTCTTGTGTTTATTCCTCAGTGTAATTCTTATTTATTTTAATGTATCTTATTCTTATTTATATGTATGTAGGGGTGGTGCCTGCAGAGGTCAGAAAAGGCTATCAAATCCCTTGGAGCTAGAGTACAGATGGCTATGAGTCACCTGACCTGGGTGCTGGAAACCAGAGTCCTCTGGAAGTGCTCCTGACCACTGGGCCATCTTTCTAGTTCTTCTAGGACTTTTTGTTTGTTTGTTTTTTGAGACAGGGTTTCTCTGTGTAACAGTCCTGGTTGTCCTGGAGCTCGCTTTGTAGACCAGGCTGGTCTCAAACTCACAGAGACTCACCTGCCTCTGCCTCCCAAGTGCTGGGAGGCACATGCCACCACCACCTGGCTTAGTTCTTCTAAGTCTTAAGATTTAGTGACTGGCTTAAAAAAACAATCTATACGGGATCAGGGAGATAGCTCAGAGGTGACCTAAGTGATGGGGAGAACAGACGCCTGTGTCTCCCATGTGTGTATCATGGCACCCCCTCCCTGTATAGTAAATGCAGTCATTTCAACAAAGAATCTCTATGAAGATTTTGGGAGCTTTCTTCCCTAGAAGCCTCCTTCTCTGTGGTTTGTCTTTCAGATGTGCTCTTGTGGCAGGCAGCCCTGAATTCCTTATTCCTCTGCTCAGAATACAACTTCCTCTTCTGTCCGCTAGTCCCAAAGAACCTGGGGAATAGGAAGTGCTCTGAGGGAGCTAACAAAGGGGCACTGGGTCAGGAGATGTCCTCACGCCCCTGGTCACACCAGCTGCCTCCAGTGAAGGAACCCAGTGAGCCAGCCGCCAGGTACACAGTTGATTTTCTCACTACCTAGCTGTGAACTGCTCAACTGTGGTTTTGGTCTTTTTACAGTATTTCTTGACTGGGATTCCCCTTCCTCCAAATGTACCTGACAGTGCTCAACTTCAAACGAAATGTACATTCATCAAAAGTGGTATTTCTGAACAATTTGTTTAAATTTTATGTGTATGGGTGTTTTACCTGGTTGTGTGCCTGGTACCTGTAGAGGCCAAAAGAGATTAGGATGCCCTGGAGCTGGAAATGGCTTAGTGGTTAAGAGCACTGGCTGCTCCTGTGGAAGACCCAGGTGTGGTTCCCAGCACCCATGTGGTGGCTCACAGCCCATCTAGAACTCCAGTTCCAGGGCATCCAGTGCCTTCTTATGTCTCCCGAGGGTGCCAGGCACAAACAAGGTAAGCATACATACTATAAGCAAAACACTCATACACATAAATAAAAACAGCATTTTTTAAAAGTATATAATAAAATGGTTGTGAGACATCATGTGAATTCTGGGAATCAAACCTAGGTCCTCTGGAGAGTAGTCAGTGTTCTTCACTGTTGAGCCGTCCACCTCTCCAGTCCCTTGAACAAATTTTATCTGAACAACAAAACAAAGTATGACAAATGTTGAAGAAAAACTCCAAATTACATCTAATGCCAAGTAAATGTCAAATGTCAAGCTCCAAACTTTGTCTAATGTAGGTATGTAGAACCCCAGACATGTGTATACATGCACATCTGTAGATATGTAGACCCCCATGTGTGTATACATGCACATCTGTAGATATGTAGACCTTCATGTGTGTATACATGCACATCTGTAGATATGTAGACCCCCGTGTGTGTATACATGCACATCTGTAGATATGTAGACCCCCATGTGTGTATACATGCACATCTGTAGATATGTAGACCCCCGTGTGTGTATACATGCACATCTGTCTAACATAAGAAAATTAACAAAACTGTTAATTGGTTATTCGAGATCATAGGACTATCTTAGAAGTTTTTCACATTTTAAAACCAATAAAAGTACTAATAGTTATCTGCATGTAATGGTATTATATTTTATTTCATATTTTTCTTTTTTAATATTTATTTTTATGTAAATTTTTTTCCTTCAGTATGTGTATGTGTACCTTGTTTGTACCTAGCACCCACAGAGGACTGAGGAGGGCACTGGAACTGGAGTTAACAGATGGATGTAAGCCATCATGTGGGTGCTGGAAACTAAACTCAGGTCAGTGCTCTTAACCACTGAGCTATCTTTCCATCTCCTATATTCTTTTTAAAAAACATTTTCAGACTTTCTAAAATACAATACTACATTTTTAAACAAAAAACTTTGTATAACAGAAAGTTCTTCATGGCCTAAGAAGAGTTATTCTGTCCACTGATCATGAGCACAGTAGTGACTTCAACTATGGAGCTTTAATAGTTACTTCCAATGGGTAAGGTTCAATTAATCAATAAAACAGAAAACCATGGGCGGAGGGAAGGTTCACTGGTCACTGAATGAGACTGAGTACTGCTCCTGCAGAGAACCTGAGCTGTTGCCAGCATCCATGTCAGGAGGCTCACACCCCCTGTAACTCCAGCTCCAAGGGATCCAACGCCTCTGATCTTCATGCATTCCCACAAACACATAATTTAAAAGATGTCTTTATAAATATAAATAATGTAGGGGTCATAGAACAACAATGAATCATAATAAAAGTCAACCATCCAGGAATCGAGTGGAAAATGAGTTTAATTGTGAGACTGGGCAGTGTACAGAACAGTTTCACCCATTGATTTTGACAGTGCATCACCACCGCACACATCTGGTCAACTGACACTAACACTGGAAATGTCTGGTTCTAGTTTCTTCCTTCCAAATCCTTCATAATTAGGAAAAACATGTTAAGAAAATTTTAAAATGATTTTTCCAAAAGGTTTTTTTTATAAGCTTCATGACATTCTTTCTGACCACACAAAGGATGTGTCTTGATTAACAAGTTTGTACAATCTCGGCTTGATAATACCAGACAATCCTGATGAAGACAAGCTCCAAAAGAAAAACCTTCCATGTTACCACCACTAGCAGACCACACTGAAACCTTTAACTCATCCCCACCTTGGCGTAAATACCTCCTAAAGGGCCTCTATCCATTTACTTAATTTCCCAATCATAGAAATCAACACAGAGTATCTTCAAACCCATCATAAATGCCAACATTGTATCTTTTATTTTCTATCATGTAATTTTAAACCTCAAGACATCGATAGCTAACAGAGTAAGACATTCAGTTGAAAAGACAGTACTGTGCTCAAGTCTGCAGATCAGTCCATCGAGGTGAAGGAATGCAGTGTGCCATTCTAATATCAACTCCTCTTTTGTTCTTTGTAACGACAGTTCAAGTGTATTTTTAAAATGTTTCACTTGTAAACAACAAGAATCAAAATGGACTATGAGGCAATCAACTACAAGATAATTTTAAAATCCTGGATAAAACACTGTATTAAAGGCATATAGAAATCAGGGTTCACTTTGGTCTTTATATGGCTAGAGTTGTTAACACCACAAAACCACACACACACACTAATTAAAGCCAGCTTGGTGGTAGGTGCCTGTGGCTGATAAACAGTGACTGACGAGGTAGTCCACACCATCCTTTTCAAGCTGGGAACTGACAAGGGGTAAGCCACAGGTATATTACACATTGGAATACTTTCTTACAGTACAGTACATTGCTCCAAGCATAAAGATCCACAATGAGCCATAGGTCACCCTATCACGCTAATGAACAACTAGGTCACAACTCACACAGGCACATCTTGAAGAGGCTGTTGACAGTATGTAAGACAGAACTGGATGCTTTCAACGAGTTGTTCTTTTTCTAAAACAAATAAATCTCATTAAGACATCTAGAAAAGAAAAGTCGGCACAGCTGCACCTGCACATAGTTTCCTGGATCTTATACCAAAGGTGAAATTACATATATATTTTAAGATAAACATTTCTTAGAGAGAACAGATAAATTAATTTAAATTAACTTTAAGACTTAATGAGATCCCCACATCCTGGCTAATTCATCTTACAGTGAATGTTACAAAGTCTATTAACACTTGGGGGCTTCTATTCACACACTACATACAACCAGTGGCAACTCAGGCCTGCACTGGTGCAAAATAAATCTGAGCCGGAGTACAAAAATAATTGGCAATAAAAAACATCCTATATTTGGGAGGTGGACTGATGCTAATAATGTGATGTCTTTATCTTTTCCTTTAGATTGCACACTAAAATTTCCACGTTATAAGCAGATAAAAATCTTCCTAAATCTTTCATTTGTAAAAATACATCCAAAGAATAGAAATGCAAGTATAAAAATGTCTCCACTATGACCTGCTGTGTAGAGAATGAATAGTTCACAGGCTAAAAGGCTGGTAGTGCACCATTTTTAGAAATTACATTTGTGTTGACATGAGGGGGGGGTCAAAAGGTGGCTCAATTCATAGACCATCACTGCACTGTTAGGAACCCCTGAAAAAATGGTGCTCCACAGACCCTTCCCTCCTGGCTGCAGTGGCTCTGCACTCTTAGTTCCCTCCATGGCAGCTGGTGCTGGTTAGTTATGTGCCTGGGGCTTGGAATGCTGCAGTGTGCTTCGCCTTCAAGACAGCAAAGATACAAGTGGAGGGGGTAGGAGTCTTTATTCACTTGTCAGCAAATTACAAACACCACGTTTACTTCTGTTAGCCCTCCTGCCCCCACCTCTGGGCAACAGAGCTATTGTCAAGATTATTTCTGTGTGGTTTTGCTTAGGATAAAGAGTGCCTATACTTCCTTAAACTCAATACATGATAACTTTAAGGAAATGCTTGGAGACTTTGCTATCTAACATGAGAAGTCCTATTATTCACAGGCATTTTCCAGAAACATGCAGTTGTAAATGCCTATCTATGCTACAGGTTAAAAGTGTCTGTACCAGAGAATTACCAGCAGCCTATAAGGCTGCAGCAGCATCAAGGTGTGCTATGTAGGAGCTAGGAGGTAGCCATGTGCTGTAAACAGAATGTTTCACTCATGTGAATGAGCAAAGTGCTCATATCAGTGGATTCACATCTGCAAGGAGTGGAAGAGTTTTGCTTTACAAGGCTTCTCACATGAAATAAAAACAGGAGGACCAACATCTGATATTCAGAATTATGATCAATGTCAAACTCAGAGGTAGTTACCAACAAGTACATGTACGTACATAAAGACCTAATTTATTTGGCTTGTTTTGAGTAAGTAGGACTATAGACTAGTCTGTAAAGAAACAATAAAAACATTATATTGTACGTTCCCTGAGCAAAATTCTTTGTCCTGAGCATGTAATAATGACAATATTTTCATATAAAAAATAAACCCCAACTTTTAATCATAAGATAGGTTTGGTATGTGCTCTTAGTAATTCCGTTTGGTCAGATGCTGAAAAATGTCAACTGCACCCATAAGGTCCATAGTTCAAGTGTTTCAGAATTTTCTATTTTCATTTTAAAAAATGATCTCAGCTCTGAATTTTTATATGTAAACAGAATGTCCAATTTTCAAGTCCATAGTTTCCTATTTCTATAGTCAAGAAACTTTGGTTTGAACTTTCAAAGTGACCTATCATATTTTGCTTGTACAACTGTTATTTTGTTCATTATACTTGGGTGACACTTTGATTTGTCTACATAATTTAAATAAGCTTGAAATCCTCACATAAGGCAAGGCAGTACTTCTCTATGGCTACATCACATTCAATATCGTCAACAGTAAGCTCTGCATTACAGCACAATGATACGTCAATCAAACACTATGGAAATTCTCATAAATACTGTCAAAAAGAGTCAAGCTAACCTGGAAAGGACTGGCATACAGGAGGAAGGAATTCCTCAGTAGAATGCATCTCATTTGAGTCATGATGCTTTCTTGTTTGATTATCTGAGCTTATACCAATAGGCCCATATAAAACTATATTTATTGCCAAAATTATTCACTGCAATTCCTTGGTACCTTCTTGGAGATGTTTCAAAAGTTTGCTCATCACATTTAGAACCAGGCTAACTCCATTTTTTTTTTTTTTAACATGATGGAAAACAGACCTATACTACGATCAGTCCCTAGCCAATCTGTTAGCAAACTGAGACTTCATCTGAGAAGATTACTAGTAGCCCTGAATGCTCATCCTGAATCCCTAACTTAGGTTACTTCATCTTCTACACTCAAGGTAATTGCCATCAGTGTTATCACATAAAGCATTCCCAGCCACATGGCAGGGAGGGATTTGGTAACTGCTCCCGGCTCATCATGCTAGCTGCTGCCACCAAACACTATTCTTTTAGTATCAATCCTGGGCTGTATCTGTTGGGCAATTGTGAGCATCTACTTACTTTTCACTCTAAGCCTCACTATTTTATTCATTTCTATGGTGCTATTGTTTGTTTTAGAAACAGGTCTGAGGACTCTATAGGGGGAATAAAAACAGTCACCAAAATATACCCAAATATTTAGCTTTCCTCTAAGGCTTCAGTAGCAAGTAAGGAGACCTTCCCGTTCTAAGTGATGGTTCAGAAGCTGCTTAGTCAAGGAAGGCTTCTGTTGCCATGGTCCCTTAAACACCTCAGAAACATGTAAAAGAGCTGGTACCAAAACACCACTGAAAAGGATCATACCATGATATTTATACATTACCTTCCCCTTAAAAGGCATCTTTCTTAATAGGCATGTAAGTTACAATCAAAACAAAAAAACAGTGAAATATCAGCCCAGAAACTTCACATTCATTGTCTTTTCTGGAGTTGTTACGTAGCTAAAAATTAAAAGCTTACGGCAGTCAGAGGCATTAAAGTTAGGTTGCCACCTTCGAACAGAAGGCAGGAAACAGCAATAGCAAAACACTCCATCAGCACCAGGACACAATGATGAATCCAGACTCTGGAGGCACCGAGTATCCCCAAAACCTTTAGTACCATTTGACTGGCAGTCTGAGATCTGAAACATGCTTTGGTTCACATGAAAGGTAACCGTCAGGAGGTTATTTTTAGGTAATATAAAACAAGTGGTATTTAGGGAAAATTCCAAGGGTTAATTCTGAAACCACCTCAAATGCTTCACATGGACTTTCAATGCTTGGAGATGCTCAATTATCTGAGGGAGAGTATGTGCTTATATCTCCATACATACATGTATAAAGACAGGCACACACATATATGTCTGTATGTGTATATGTATAGATGTATATGCCTGCGTTCCTATGTGAAATCCTCACACACACGTACAGCCTCAAGTCTCCCCTCTCACTTGTGCACATACTATATGTAGTATCTCAGTTCTATAAAACATGACACCCTGCTTCAATGTCATTGGCTTAAGAGTGATTTGTCTGATTAAAAATCCACAGTTCCTCAACAGTAGTTAAAATGGCGGTCAGCTGCTCTCTGGAATACTATTCCCTGTGCTTGCGTGAGGTAGACTTCCCAACCGGGTGAAGAAAACGCTGACAAGTATTAAGTTTTTTTCCGTTTTTGAATCGAAGGCCCCTTTTTGTTTGGCTCTTCTGGTGCTACAAAGGCCTTCACAGAAGAAACTTCTTGGGGTGACCTGTCTGAGAGCTCTGCCGTCTCTGACCTCGTCTCCTGAGCAAAGGGGGATGTGCAGCCACGCCCCCCTCCCCCTTCCCTAGGTGAAGTGGAGGTGCACGGCTGGCACTCGGCCTCCTGTCTCCCCTGGGAACCGGGGGGCAGCTGGGCGACGATTCTGTGTGGGCAGTTGGCCACCATGTGCATGATGCTCTGACAGTAATGGCACTTCTTCGGCTGCGGAGGTAGACTACATTCTTTAGCATGATGGTCAAGGCCACCACAGTTGTAGCATCTGCAAAGAAATAGAAGAGAAACATCTTAAAAGTAGGTAGAGTGTATAACTAATGAAAAAAAAAGTGGTTATTAAAACAACAATTTACACAGACATCAATTTTAATTACCAAAGTTCAAAAGCTGTCAATGAGATCAGTTTATTTTAATGTGACTTCTTTATATGTACTATTTACACTGTTTATACTGATTGCTTCGAGGATTACCATCACCAAAATTCTCCAGCCACTTTATAAATTAGTTGTGTGAAACACAACAGCCAGCAAAAAAAACCCAAAAACAAACAAAAACAAACAAACAAACCACCCAAACATGGTATTTCCATAAAGAAATGAGTCACTCAAATGTCATGGGCTATCGTGAGAGAACAGTTTAACCCACTAGATGGCAGTCAACAATAAACCAAAACTCCACCAGCTGGCTTCAAAAATGAGTATAAAATATAGCTGTTTGCCATGGTAGGACTTAACTTGCTCAACATTTAGGAAAATTGTAGCCTGAATTGAGTTTTAGGACTTCAAGACTTCAGTGTTTATTAGTTTATCCACAGAAGCTAATAGAACTGAGATACATTTTTGCCGTTATATAAAATTTTGAAGGAAATTTGATACCTATGCTGTCTAGTAATACAAAACTGGTATCTAATGAATCACTCAGTGTGAGGCAAGACAGTGAGAGTCCAAACCACAGCAACGCTGCAAAGAAGTCTCCGAGGATGGAGACCAAATCAGTTTGCTCTGATGCTGTTGGCGACTGGAAAAGTTGCCTTTTTCTCCTATAGAAAGTAGCTTTCCCTATGAGTAAACGTTCCTAACTTGAAGTAAGCATAAACCTCGTTCTTATTGGTTATTTGTATGTGAAAAATAAAAAGGAATTATCAAAAAATGGAGGCACTAAGGAAGCACTCGTATTTTAAAGTTTTGATCTGAGTCTTAAAGATAGAATTTGCTCATTGACTTGTTTCCAAATCAACTGTTTTGAGAAGTTTTTTTTTTTTTTTTTTTTTTTTTTTTAAAGATTTATTTATTTATTATGTATACAATGTTCTGCCTGCATATATGTCTGCAGGCCAGAAGAGGGCGCCAGATCTCATTACAGATGGTTGTGAGATAGGATGGGATTCTATTCTTTGTAATAATCAATAGGCATTTATTTATCTTAATAAACTACCTCATATTTTCAAAAGTAAAGAGAAAAGTCAAGAAATAAAGTGTTCCAGTTACTTGCAGCTCAAAGTAATTTACACAACATAGTAAATTAGCAACCATGTGGTTGCTGGGAATTGAACTCAGGACCTCTGGAAGAGCAGTCAGTGCTCTTAACCTCTGAGCCATCTCTCCAGCCCATTGAGAAGTTTTTATATTAAATTACTTCCCAAGTACACTTATAATCCCGTTAGTCTCGTTATAAAGCATATTATAAATCAGTGTTTTTTAAAAAATGAAGAGCAAAATATGTGTCAGACGTAAAAGGTAATTTAAGACCATATGACAACAAAAAATATGACTAATTATTTGTATGTTTGAGAACACCAAGCTTAGTAACTTATTTTACATTTCAAAGACAAACTAATTATTAGTAGCATAACAAGCACTGCATGTAGACACTCAGTATTTTATTTTCTAGAATCAGCTATAAATTAGCAGAAGGTTAACCGTCCTCTGCTTCTCCATTTGTCAATTAGTGTTTATTTGTTTGTTTAATGTATATGTATGCTATATAAGTATGTATGACTTTATGCCAGAAGAGGGTATCAGATCTCACTATAGATGGCTGTGAACCACCATGTGGGTGCTGGGAATTGAACTTAGGACCTCTGGAAGAGCAGCTAGTGCTCTTAACTGCTGAGCCATCTCTTCAACTACCTGTCAATATTATCTTACAGAACAGATAGGATGGGATTCTATTCTTTGTAATAATCAATAGGCATTTATTTATCTTAATAAACTACCTCATATTTTCAAAAGTAAAGAGAAAAGTCAAGAAATAAAGTGTTCCAGTTACTTGCAGCTCAAAGTAATTTACACAACATAGTAAATTAGCAAGCACTGCCGTTCAGATACAAGTACCCCACACATGACCTGAGAGGATAAAAGGAAATGATGAAAATTACCAGCCAAAGCCTGAAATTCAGGCCTCAAAACAGACTGGAAAATATCACCTATGAATATGACCACATCACTTAACTGCTTTCCCATATACTTTTCTTCTATAATGAGTAGAAAAAATCTTAAATTAAAATTGTCTTTTGCCCACCTGTAAGATATCTTTTTTTTTTTCATTACATTTATGTCCTGAGGTCAGAGTACAGCTAGGAGTTCCTTTTCAAAGACAGAAAATAGAAGGCAGACTCCAGGAACACAGCTGTTTCTCCTGCATGCACAGCAGCTTCAGTCACTGGATATGCACTACCTTCTTCATTTCAGGGAGCCATTCTGCTCACTCACTGAACAAGGGCCTGGGTGTCAGAGCTCTATGTTTACAGATGGAGTCTTAGATCATCATGTTTGTGTGCCTGATTGTAAAAGATACTTTAAAGAAAGACACACAATTTTAGTTTCCCTGCATTTCAATGGCATATTTACCTGTTGGACTTCTCAGGTATGTGTTAACATTAGACCCACTACCTTCCACACTGGATGATGAGCATGCACTGTATGTGTGTGTAGCCTTAAAAGGGGGAAGCAGTATTTATTTCCCTCTTCTATTTAAGCAACAGCAATTGCTTTTACTAAGAACACAGATCACAGCCCATTATGAAACCCATCCATCCCAAGGGAATGACATAAAAATGTTAATGTTCAGCTGCATTTCAGCTCATAGATGATACCATAGCCACACATGTGAAACATGCTATACGTGGGTCTAGACCTCTTTGTTCACACTTTATACTTCTCCAGATCAGTTTGTTTTTGTTAATCAGAATGGATTTTATATTATGATGTGGGTATCAAAACAGTTAGTATATCACACACAGCTGCAGACCTAACACACACAGGGCATAAGGTGTCATGACAAAGGACTACACAAAGAAAACCATGTCACACTGCTACAGATTCCAACAGCCTGGCCTGAAAATTAAAACGATCTGTCTGTCTAGCATGCAGGAGACCTTGGAACAGATCCTCAGCGGTATTTAAAAAATAAACCAAATAAATCATCTCTGTTCAGTATGTTATAAAATGCTGAGCCAATGGCACCAAGTAGACTTTCTTATACACTAAGAACAAAGGTTAACAAAAACGTCCAATTTAACTTTAGAACATTAAGTCCTTTGTGGAATCATTTGATAGATACTTTAACTCCAATGAGGCAGCACACATTCTATAAGTATTACTTACTATAATTTAGAAGATTTTAAAGATAGAAGATTAATAACAGTCAATATTTTTAAGACTACCAAATTAAGATTAAATTTTCTAATTGAGAATTCCATTAGGAGATGGAACAGAAGCCCTAAGATGGCTTAAACAAACAAAAATTTCACAAATCTCTTAAGCCTTTCAAAATATTTATTCCACTGCATTATGAAATAAGCAATTGTATATGTACATATATGTGTTAAAAGCATATCCAAACTTCTGTTATTTCTGTTTTTAAAAATGAAAACTTTGATTTGGGAATCAGAATTTAGGTGTAACTATTACTCTTAGGAAATTTATTTTAATCAAATAAATGAATAAGTAAATTGTATTTTTTTTCTTTTAGAAAAGATTAATTTACCAGGCTGGAGAGAGAGGTCAGTGGTTAAGGGCATGTACTGCTCTTACAGAGGATACAAGTTCAGGTCCCCATGTTTGGGGGCTCACAACCTCTGTGACCCAGAAGGATGGGACACTTGTGGCCTCTACTGGCAGCTGAACTCACTTGCATAGACACATACATACACACATACATACACACATACATACCTAAAAATAAAATCTTCAAAAAGACTTGCATTTATGTGTGCCTGTATGAGTTTATGTGCACCATGTGTGTGTGCAGGTGCCCACAAAGGCCAGAGATGTTAGATCCACTGAAACCAGAGTTGCAGGCAGTCCTGAGCCACTTAATGTGAGTGCTGAGAACAAAACCCAGGTCCTCTAAAAGGTCAGCAAGTGATCTTAACTGCTAAGCCATCTCCAGCCCAATAAATTGTACTTCCAAATATCAGCCATAATGATTAGAACTGAGCTAAACTGGGAGTATTACATTAAAATGCTCTTTTGTAAACAATACTTCAATACCTATAAAGTCTTTGTTAGTTGTATGTTTTCCCTTGGCTCCAAAAGTGATTTTTTAAAAAATCAGGGAGTAGTTACTATAGACATCCAGGTGACTGTCTAAGAATATTATGGAGAAACCACGTTGGAATGGCTCCCAGTGTTTGGAAATGATAAGGATTTACAAAGAAATTCAAATCCCTGTCTGAGCTGTTATTAGGGAGCACGGGCAGAGTGCAGCAGAAGAGGAAGGGCAAAGTCTGGAGAAAAAGAGGTATAGGAAAGGCATAATAAACTCCCGGAAACGGAAGGTGAGAAGAACCAATACAATCTCTAAACGAGAGGCCTTGGGGACTTAAAATCAGACTGGAAAGCACTGCAGAAAGCCCTCTAAAGGGTTCCTTTACTATGTGCGATTTTGATTCCAGTTAATAAGATCCAGAAACAGGGCAGAGGGTGAGCACACACAAGGTCCTGAATTCAATTCTCAACAAGCATGCACACGCACACAAACACACACACACAAACACACACACAGATATGGAGAGAGAGAGAGATGGAGAGAGAGAGAGAGAGAGAGAGAGAGAGAGAGAGAGAGAGAGAGAGAGAGAGATGATACTAATATTTCTCAGATCAATAGTTTTCTGTCTAATACGTTGGAACATGATTCTGAATTCCATTATCGGTTAATCATGCCAGCATGGTAGTGGTGAGGAATGGATGGGTTGAAGCATTTGTCAGAGAAGCCAGGAGAGCTGAGAAGTAAAAGCCTGAGGGGGAGCTTTTGTTGGGAGCACTTTCAGAAGCCCACCGTGTGCCAACACCCTCTGGCTCCTAAGTTGCTGTCCAGGGGTTCACTTGTTCTCTACAGGATCTGTCTCGAAATGTTCAAGAAGAGTCATGAAATTTTAGTAAACCACACAACCAGAGAGGCCCTTTATCAGTACACTTATTTTCTAACTTCTCTTAAACAACCCGTAATAAAATTGCTTTTACATTTCATTAGTTTTTATATCCAAATTTCTTTTTAAATTTTTATTTTATGTATATGAGTGTTTTGCCTGCATACATACCTATATCATATGTTTGCTTGGTGTCCAAAGAGGCCAGAATAGATCATCAGATCCCCTGAAACTAGAGTTACAGATAGTTGACAGCCTCCATGTGGCTGCTAGAATCAGACCCAGGTCCTCTCAAAGACCAGCAAGCACTCTTAACGTGAGCCATCTCTCCAGCCCATATCCAAATTTCTAACACTGCATGCTAATTAATAAATAAAACATTCTGACAAAGTTCATTTTTAATTTCCAAAAATATCAGTGGTGGTAAAGCTTCCTAGAGAACAAATGCACATTTAATACCAGAAAAAATTTCATTAGTATCTTAGAAATACTGTTATCAGTATCCACCTCCTCTATTACTTATTTAATGTGTGTGTGTGTGTGTGTGTGTGTGTGTGTGTGTGTGTGTGTGTTTATATGTGCACAAATAACTGCAGAGGCAAGAAGAGCCTTTGGAGTCCGTGATGTTGATAAATGAACTTGAATTCTCCGCAAGAGTAACTGGTGCTCTAATCAGCTCAGTCATCTCTCCAGCCCTTCATCTATTATTTTAACACACACACACACACACACACACACACACACACACACACGCACAAAGCCGGGTAGTGGTGGTGCACACCTTTAATCCCAGCACTTGGGAGACAGAGGTAGGCAGATCTCTATGAGTTCAAGGCCAGCCTGATCTACAAAGCTAGTTCCAGGACAGCCAGATGGCTATACAGAGGAACTCTGTCTCAAAAAACCAAAAACATAAAAAAAAAAAAAAAGGAAGAAAAGAAAAAAGAAAGACATAATTTGAGGCTGGTGTGTATATGACTTGGCAGAGTGTTTGCCTAGTATGCACACTAGGTTCAGTCTCTAGCACCGAATAAAACCAACAAATTGAGTGTAGTGGTGACCACCTATAGTTCCAACACTCAGGAAATAGAAGCAGGAGAATCAAGAATTCAAGGTCATCCTTGGCTACATAATCAATAGCCTGTGCCACAAAAGTCTCTGTCTACTGTCCTCCATACCCATGAAAAAGAAATCTACATAGAGCAGGGCTAACCACACTATTAATAGAATTAAAATGATCATAATAGATATATTAATGGTTATATTCTACATTGAGAACTTACTATGTTTCTGATATGGTACTAGAATTTTTTAAAATATTGTTTAATAAAACCTGATTTCCATAAATATTTATACTGCATTGAGAAAAATTAAGACTTATGAGTTTGCCTACAAGGAAATTTTAATTGAAAATAACAAATTTTACTTCACTTTTATTATATAAAAATGTTGATTCAAACCATATTGATTACTTACATTGAATTTGAAACACCAAATTGCACACATCACATCACACCACACATACACACACACACTATTTGAAGCTGACCTTCCCTGAGATATGGGCTTCTCACTATGCTACACACACAGACTCACAGACACACACCATTTGAAGCAGACCTTCCTGGGGATATGGGCTTCTCTCTATGCTTTTTTTCTACAAAATGAAAGGCTGGGTTTCAGTCTAGCCCAGACTTTTCCCTAACAAGGGCAGGTTTTATTTCATATTTTAATATTCATATTTTGACAAATTTTGCCACTTGCAAGAGAGCTTTTCCATTCACTTTAATCACATATTTAAGACTGTACATCAAGTAGCAAGGCGTGATGGCTCACTCCTTTAATCCCAGCACTCCTGAGGCTGAGGCAGGTGGATCTCTGTGAGTTCGAGGCCAGCCTGGTCTATAGAGTGAGTTCCAGGACAGCCAGGGCTGTTACACGAGAAACCCTGTCTTATGGCTAGTGGTTGGAGACTGTCAGTCAGTCATAAGTCTAGGTGGATGGGCTATAACTGGGGCTGTTAGACTGACTCAGCAGTTCCAGTCAGAAGCAAGAAGTCAGACGTCATGGTGTGATGTCTGAAGGAGCTGCAACTAGACTCTGATGGCTAATGCGAATACAAATTGCTAGGACTGTTACACAGAGAAACCTTGTCTCAAAAAACAAAAACAAAGAAAAAATTGCATGCGAACCAATAAAATATACTCACCTTTATGGTTCAAAGACACTATATATGATTACATAATTTTATTCATCTTTAAACGCATGGCAAAGCTGATGAAGGGTAAATGATTAGCAAATAGTAAGGCAGCGCTTCATTCCTCCATAAGACATTTTAAGTAACCAAAAGACATTCAAAGTAACCAAAGAATCAATATGCTGTTTGTATAATGAAGAAAGCAATTATAATTATAGAGATTTATTTCTATTCTATAATACAGTAATGCTGTCATACCACTGGGAATGATAGTGAAAGTCAAATTATAGGCTATAGATAAACTTTCACTATTACTTCCAGTGGTATGACAGTCTACTGTATAGAGTAGTCCTAAAATCTTGGAAGCACTCTTTAAAATATTAACTTCTGGGTACAGACCGATCAAGTCAGAATCTTTGACCTTCCAGGCATCAATGCTCTGTGTCTCAAGGCTTTCCAGCAGTTACCTGAGTCTTAAGTCTCTACACTAGCAGTCTTAACAAGGGACACTGTTAATGAATGTGTGAGGAGCAGAGTAGACCTTTCAAGACACTGTTTCAATGGTCACTGAGGCCTCATGAAGGAAAGGAGAGATGGGAGAAAAAGGAAAGGAAGAAAGGCAGGAATGAGAGAAGTACTTGTAACTTGTTTCTTTCATGGAACATGAAACTGACTCCATTTCTTGTTGTGGTAGCTGAAAAGCTTTCGATTTCTCACCACCACAGATCTTGGCTTACTGGGGAAGGAAAATACTATATAAAACTGCTGAGTTTAACTTTAGAACTGGCTTTTCTGTTCTGAGGCCATTATGCCATTCATTACAAGTACATGAATCAGTAACAGGTTCAAAGTGTGGGTACTTGTGTCATCAGAATGGATGAGAGCTTAACCTTCCTTAGTCAACCGCTGCTTCCCTGAACTTCACCTTCACTACAAATGAGCATCTACTGACCTTAGTAAGATTTCCCACAGCAACTCTTCATTTGCTATCCTTAGTTGCCTAAATACAATCTCAAAATGCATATACATTTGTTAGGTATATGTACTGGTCACTTTTTGTTGCTGTGATAAAACACCTTGACCAAAGTGATTTGTGGGAGGAAGAATTTACTTTGCTTTATGGTTCCAGGGGGAGAGTGTACGATGTTGAGGGAAGCATGGCAGTAGGAGGCTCAATTAGGAAATGGAAGATCGCATTTCTCTCTATAGTATGTCAGCAGAGAGAATGAACTGGATGTGGGATAAGGCTATGAACTCTCCAAGTACACTCCCCACCTGCCCATAACATACCTCCTCTAGGAAGGTTGCAGCTCCTAAAGGTTCCATAAGCTCCCCCAACAGTGCCACCAACTGAGGGTCAAGTGTCAAATTCCTGAGCTTATGGAGGTCATTGATCATTCATATCACTACAGTTTATAAATAGTATTGCAAATTTGGTTGGTTTTTAATAGAAAATTTATTTTCCATATTATTTAAAAAATGATCTTCCTCTAATATTTAAGCTGCATGTTCTCTAAAAAAAAGATTATCCTTAGGTAACAAAAACCTATTCTTTATTTCTCTTCTTAGGCCACTCGATTAGATTCCCGGCATTTTCAAAATAAAAGTGAAACTCCAACAATATAACTGCCAATCAGCTCTTTTTAGTGCACAATAAAACACAGGTGTTTGGATGGATCTGTCTCCTAGTTCTGGATGGCAGGGACACAAAACAGAATTTGAAACTAAAACTTCTGGAAGAATAAATTAATTTGCTATCTTCTAATCTCCATTTCAGATTATTTTAAACTAAGGTGGGGTTTGTAAGAAGTTCAAAGGGGAGTTTCTTACCTGTCAACTACTAAACTCTTTTATTAGTCGGTTATATGATGAGGAATTATCTCTACCTCTTACTGGTTAGTGGGTTCAACTATTTGTAATACTCATTCAATCACTTTCCTAAAAGAAAGAGTACTTAAAAATATACACTGTGTCCAAAACTTTACACTAGACTCCAATGACAGGTATGGTGATAATTAGCTGGATAATAAAATTCACATGTTTATGTTGTCACCTTATTTAATGTCTTCTATCTTTTGAACTGCCTCAGGTTTATTAGTGTTTGGGCTCTGATTAATGATGTGGTCTGGCTTGTAACAGCAACTAAAAATGTACCAAAGTACCTTGGAAACCAGCTAAAACACACCAACAGCTCTTCTCGAAAGCCTTTCATCACCTTATAAAGACAACAAGATGATGGAAAAAGAGGGACAGACAAGACAAATGGCAGTCAGGTCACTGCAAAGTAGAGATGGAAAATGTAGTAGGAGGTTTAAAAGAGAAGAGAAGGGGAGAGCCACCATGGGGCACGGGGGTGCGGTGCTCAAAGGGAGCCTTTTTTGTGTCAGCATAATTCACGCAGGGAGTGTTATAAACCAGGTACTTTGGGGTTTATCTCATTAAATTAAAAAGCACTTGGTAGATTCTACAGCAACTGCATGAAACAACAATCATTTGTTCAGAGTTATCTATTTTGTATCACACTGGAAGAGGAAAACAATGAATTCTAGGTCACAAGTTACATCTTTATGTGAAATAAATGTTATCTTTCTTGGGTGAAAAGCAGTATCTCAGACAACTATTCTGTTCCTGCTAATGGAAAAGGCTGGTGTGTTTGGGTTTTTTTACCCCTAAAGGAAAGATGTGCTCAAACACAGATAACTTAATGCGTTCCACTTTCTTGGAAGTAAAAGCAGCTTGTTATGAAATAGGGCCAAATCCCACCCACAGTGGCCCCGCTGCCAGTACCAGACAATGAAGAAATGCAGAGGGAGTGCCCAGGTCACAAGTGGCTTCCGCTCACACCCTCCGACGCCTTTCTGCAGCAGCAGTGGCACCACTACTCAAATGACAACCCGCCCGCATTCTGGCGGGAGGCTTTTAGTTTGCCTTTTATTATTTGGTCACATGTATCTCTAGAAACAAAGTTTCTTATATACAGGAAGAACATGGGCTTAACTTACCTCAAAATGGTTAGAATAGGAGGTAGATGCTTGGATAGATGAATATGAGAGTAATGTATAACTACTGATAATGTTTGCTCACTTTTGTTTCGGTAGCTTGGCTGGAAATGTAAAATCTAGAAGTGCTTCTCATGGGGCCATCCAAGTCTCCAGGGTCAGAGATGCGGCATGGCTCTGCTGAAAGGACACAGTCCCCCAAAACCGTGCCAACTTTTATAACTGTTTCTCTTGCTTGTAAGTTTTGGTGTGACTACACTAAAATTTTCTCCAATGAGCAGTGAAACTTATTTTAATACTAAGTACTGGCCTGGATGCCAACCACGAGAGCACATACATAGGACTGAGGAGGCAGAGGCAGGAGGATATTCCATGAGTTCTAGGCCACTCTGGTCCAAACAGTGAGTTCTAGCAAGCCAGGGCTACACAGTGAGAACCTGTTTCACAAAAGTTTACAAAATAAATAAATAAATAAAAACAGCAGACTGGAGCACAAGAAATATTAAAAGTAGGAGTTTCATCATTACTTGATAAAGGAATAATTTATAATCTACCAAGTAGATGTAGACATTAAACAATGTATGGAAGAACTTAATTAACACAATAAAAATACCCTAAAACCATTAGGTATATAAAACAAGAATTTCAATAGTAACCAGGTCACACACATGCATATGCCTCTTTGTTAAAACAGAAGCAGACAGCATGAAATTTCAGAGGAAAGAACAATATACAGAGGTCACAAGTCAAGTTTGGCGGTATGACTTCATTAATGTGCAGCTTGTCTGCAAGTCAATGGCCAGAGCAGGCAAATGAAAAGCTGTCCTTCTGGGACCAGCCAATAGTGTATGCTGTGTTATGCAGAACTTTGGCATCACAATGATAGAGCTACTTTTTTTTTATACAATTAACAATGTTGATAGGAACTGAGTTTTTAAGAAAATAATATTAATGCTTCCTCTCTTATTGTTAAATTTTATTACTGAATTTGTAAGGACATTTATAAGTTCGTTTTAACATTTATTTTATATAAGCAAAATTCACTTATAATAGAGGGTTAGCATTCTTAGGAGCATATTGTATGCTGTGATTTATCTAAAATGTGCCCTTGGGAACAACTTATATGTGAGACTAAAGAAACTTGTGCCAAACCATATCCTGTCTTAATAACTATGTTGGAATCAGAAAAGAGTTAAAATTTGGGCTAGAGAGATGGCTCAAAGGTTAAGAATGCTTCCTGCTCTTCCAGAGCTCCTTAGTTTGGTTCCAAGCACCCCAAATCTGGCAGCTCTCAACTGCCTGTAACTCCAGCTTTAGAGGATCCAACATCTTTTGACCTCTGCTGGAATCTACACTCACAGGGGCACCCCTCCATATACACATAAATAAAAAACAAACTCTTTGGGAAAAAAAAAAAGACAAAAATTAAGACTGTTTGTGCTTAAATCACTAAGGATACTAAGGATAGGCTTCTACTGATGAGTGAGTTTAACTTCCACTCCAGTCCAGTTACTGCCTAAGAAAATGGCACGGAAGAGATGAGAAGAAATAACCTGTCCTAGTTCTCCGGTCAAATTGGTTCTCTGTGACTGACTGATATTATCCCTGCCAAGAATCAGCATTCTACAATTGCTCACCATGCAGGCAGCTGGAAATCAAGCAAGTTCACTTGCTGTAATGTTCAGATAACCTCTGGAAAATGGGATATTTTCTCCTATGTAGGTCTCATCTTGAAAATTAAGAGCTGAAGATGAAGTCATGAACCTTTCCTTGCCCACAGGACTTCTCTTTCTTGATTTTGCAGGGATGCTTTATACCAGGAAGGTATACATGGGACTAAGCTTGATAAAGCTAAACATCATTGCAATCTTTTCTTTGACTATTAATCACTTAAAGAAGTGGGTCTCAGGGCTTGAATAATGGCTCAGCAGGTAAGAACACTTGCTAGTCCAGTGGAAGACCTGGGTTCCATTCCCAGCACCTACACCAGGTGGCTCATAACACTTGTAACTCCAGTTCCATTGATCTATCACCCTTTTCTGGCCTGTGCAGGCACTAGCATAAGACGCACATACACACATGCAAGCACACACAAATAAACCTTTAAAGAATCACGTCTCACTATGTGATCCTGTGAAGACATGGTCACGGATATGAGGAAAAATGGCTTTTTAATGAGGACAGTTCCCCAGAGATCAGAATGAGTTGGGTTTTGTTGTTGTTTTTGTTATTCTTCGTTTGTCTTTTTGTGTTTTGTTTTCAAGACAGAGTTTTTTTGTTTTGCTGTGCATTCCTGGCTGTCCTGGAACTTGCTTTGTAGACCAGGCTGACCTCGAACTCATAGAGATCTGCCTGCCCCTGCTGCCTCTGCCTCTTGAGCACTGGAATTAAAGGCATATGCCACCACACCCAGTTAGAATGAGGTTTTTGCTGTAATCATCTTATGGATTTCGCTGAAGGAAGAAACAAAGCCATATATATTTTGTTAATCTTGTAGTTGTAATAAAAGAAAGTAAACTTCTTAACATAATAAAAGTGATATTTATTTCATCTAACAAATAAAAATATGATAGCTATAATAGTTACAATACCTAGATTACAGAAGCAATATGGTTGTATTATGTATACATGATGGCATTTTTTCAAACATGAAAATGAATCTAACTAAAAATAACCATAACCATATTAAGTGAGTTTAAACAGTCCCAGAAAAACTAATATTTTATGTTTTCTCTCATTAGTGGTTTTTGCACTTTATATGGATACAGAAAACCATGTATGTACATAGGACAACAGAAGCAGAAGTGAGCGTGTTTAGGGATTAGTGGAGGGAGGAGGAAAAGTGGTAGGAGGATAATATGGGGAAATCTGAACACTGTACAATGGACGCCTTCGTGAAAGTGGCCTCATGTAACACAGTATCACATACTATTTACATATACAGTGAAATTTTTTAAAAAAACTGTGATAGCTAGAGTGTGATGACTGAAAAAGAAACGCCCCCATGGTTTGAGCATTTGGACACTTGGTCTCTGGTTGGTGGTGCTATTTGGGGAAGTTTAGGGGGTTCAACCTGGCTGGAGGATGCATGTCACGTGGGGGCAGGCTCTGAGGGTAAAATGTCTCACCTATTTCCAGGTTATTCCGCTTTGTGCTTGTGGCCCAAGAGGTGAGCCTCAGTTTCCCGCCCCACCAGTGAGTCTGCCACCTGCTGTCCTGCCATCTCCACCATCATGGACTCTAACCCTCTGGAACTGTAAGCCCACATCAACGCTTTCTTCTAGAAATCGTCTTGGTCATGGTGTCTTATCACGTGTAGTCAGGTGTGGTGGTATCCATACTGCAACCCCATGACTACAGAGGTTGAGAAAGGAGGATGGATGGTGATTAAAACATGATAAGGCACAAGGACTTTACATACGAGCACAGTAAGAAACCAACCAACCAACCAACCTCAAATGGTAACGTGTCAATCCTTTACCCACAACGAATGTGAACTTCTCTTCACACAGTTAAGTTTTATAATCTGAATGAATGCCATGTACAAGGGAAAAGCTGTGCTTCACTTGAAAGCTGGTCTAGTCTAGGTCTAAAGCACATACCTCTAGATTACCTGGTTCTGATTCCATAAAGTCTATCTTCTATCTCTTTATATGACTTGATAACTACCACAACATTGAACTGCTTCTCTATGCAGAGGCAAATTCTACCTTGGCAAGTGGGAGTTCAGTTGATTCCCCTTCCTTCCTGCTAGTGTTACATATTCACGTCAGTACTCCTAGTCCCCAATTGCAGCTTGTTTGGATTCTCCTTTGAACCAGTTATAACAACTGCCCAGGTCTCAATTAATTGGGTTAAATAAAATAATTAATGCTTACTCCTTTGGTATCTGTATAATTCATGCTACTACTGTTTTTAAATTATCTCTTACTATACAATAATCATGCACCATGGAAGCTACTAGAAAGAGAGAACAAACTTCCATACGTTGACCTCTAACCTCCACATGTGTATGCTGTAAATAAATGAATAAATAAATATATTTCTTTTAAAAGGTGGAGGAGAAAAGAAAGACATGAATGTGTGTAAATTACAGTTTTATGGGCAAGGATTCTATTTCCTCCTTTTTTGTCTTAACTTCTAGAATGCTTTATTATACTGGTTTTCTTTTCATCTCACTGATATTTTATTTTCCCAGACAGAAAACTTAAGTTTATCTATCGTCTCCCTTTTGGAAATTTACTACATCTCCTTCATACTACCTCTTGTAGAATCTTCAGGTTGACCACTGACAGTTTCTTCACTTTCCCTCCACTTTTGATATAGTGCATTTATTCAAGGTCATCTCACCACCTCACTTTCAAATCTCTTCTTTTTTCTAAACATTTCCTTTATGTACACGTGTACGTGTTTGTGTGGCTGTCTGCCATGCATGAGAACATTCAGGGAGGCCAGAAAAGGCTTGGATCTCCTGGAGCTGGAGTTACAGAAGATTGTAAGTACCTGGCATGGTGCTTGGAACTGAACAGACCCTCTAAAGAGTAGGAAGTGCTATCAACTGCTAAGCCATCATCTCTCTCTCTCTCTCTCTCTCTCTCTCTCTCTCTCTCTCTCTCTCTCTCTCTCTCTCTCTCTCTGTGTGTGTGTGTGTGTGTGTGTGTGTGTGTGTGTGTGTATGAGTGCACGTGTCTTCGGAAGCCAGAGGCCTTGAATTCCCCCCCTGGAGCTGGAGCTACATGAGGTTGTCAGCTGCCTAACAGGTATGTTGGGAACCAAACTCTACAAGAGCAGTAAGTGCTCTTAACTGCTGAGACATCTCTCCAGCACCTCAAATCTCTTCTAGTATTAATTGATGTTCTTTAAAAGTTCATTTCTTCAACATTTCATTCACATTGTTTTCTAGTACAGTAACTGATTGGCTCAAGGAAAAAGGAAATGTATTATTAAAATATTTTCTGTACGTCAGCCTTCAAAAATATAATGGGAATGCCTTGTTTACTCTAGGTCAACTCTTCTAGTCCAACAAGCAGCCTTCTCTGCTGTTTGTTCATATGGATTCTGCTCTGGCCTTTATGTCATGTGGTGAAGTATATCTACCATCCCGCCAGGTCCATTCAGTACACAATTACTGGTTAACACACTACTATCATTTTAGATAGTACAATTGAGGCCACTAAAAAATTACTTTCTAAATAAATCACTTTTCGGGGGCTGGAGAGATGGCTCAGAGGTTAAGAGCACTGACAGCTCTTCCAGAGGTCCTGAGTTCAATTCCCAGCAACCACATGGTGGCTCACAACCATCTGTAGTGAGATCTGGTGCCCTCTTCTGGCCTGCAGTCATACATGCTGTATACTTAATAAATAAATAAACCTTAAAAAATAAATAAATCACTTTTCATTTTTATTATAACAACCACAAGAAAATAAGTGTGTGGTTGTGGAGATGGTTGTATAGCACGTGTCTGCTGCACAGGCATGGGGGCCTGAGCCTGGATCCCAGCATCCAGGTGACAGGCAGAGTTAAGAAATTAAAACTGAACCATAAATAGTGCAAACCATACACAGTATCAAAGTTACTCTCCAGAGTTCCCAAGAAAGAGAGACTAGGGCCGAGGACACAGCTCAGTCAATAAAGTACTCACCATGCAAGTATCAGCACCTAGGTTCAGTTCCCAGAAACCATATGAAAGGGCAGGCGAGGTGGTGTGTGCTGGAAGGCAGAGCCAGGGAGATCCCTAGGGACCACAGCTGGCCAGCTGGCTTAGCCCACATGGCCAATCCTAGATCACTGAGAACACCTGACTCAGTAAGAAGGTGCTTGAGAGAGGGCACTTTAGAGTGACCTCTCACTTCCACACACATGCAGAAACACATGTACTCCCTAAACACACCACACACACACACACACACACACACACACACACACACACACACACCACACACACACCCCACGCACACGAGCAAGGGGGCAGGGCATGAATAGGTAATTAATTCACAGAAAGAGAAAAAGGGCACAAGTATTTTTAAAGTATCTATCTACAATAATAAACATAAAAATTAACAAAACAGTTGTGGGAAAAGAATAAGCAATGGATTAAATTTCCTTTAGAGTAAATAACATATTCTGAGCAACCACATCGCTGCAAGCAACTAGAAGTACTGGATAAAATATCTCCTCGTGATGCTGGTGATGCAGCAGACACATCAGGAAACAAGCAGACCCTGAGCTACAGAGCTGGACCTGTGAAATCCACCGGCAGTACAAAGACACCTGACAATGAGAGCTGCTGTGCAGAGAGAGATGGAAGAGAGCTCTTCTGTACCTGGTGCAGTGTGGGAGGAAAGCAGATACTCCTCTAGGAAAGATGACCGCAAGCCAGACTATGACAATGGTTCTCAACCTGGGGGCTGCAACCCCTTGGCAGTTCAATGATCCTTTCACAGAGGTAGCCTAAGACCACTGATACTTACATTATGATTCATAACAGTAGCAAAATTACAGTTATAAAGTAGCGATGAAATAACTTCAAGGTTGAGGGGTCACCACAACATGAGGAACTGTATTAAAGGGTTCCAGCACTAGGAAGGTTGAGAACTGCTGCTGATGGGGTCACAGCATCAGTGAGATTATGACTCGAGCTAAGTATTTCACCATTGCTCCCAGTTAAGTGGGCTGCAGTACATGACAGAGTGAACACAAATTCTTCCTGGAGAAAATGTACTTTTAATCTAGGAGTTCTTTGTAGATAAATGTTGTAGAATCATGATTTTCTTATTTTTTTTAAGATGAAAGAAAAGAAAATAGGAGTACTATGGACCTCAGTAGAATCAGACCCAAATAGTTCAAATATTGTGTTAGTCATATTCAGTCTATGTAACAAGTCACCTCTTGGTCTTTTGACGAAAATCAAGCACAGACAATATAATAAATGTATTCTTATGTATTTACAGATATATTCTTAACATTATCAAACTAACATCTTCTTTTATAATGTGCTTATTCCTATCCTGGAATTTAAAATAATATAGCCTATACAAATTTATTGAAACATAAATTTCTGGTCATGTACCCATTTTCTCCAGGAAATTATTTTTTTACACTCACAGAACATTCACCAACTTTATTGTAGGTGAGAGCTCTGCTACAACTCTGGGAATAAAAAGTAAAATCACAACATAGGGCCTTGGCCCTGAGGGGGCCTGAGTTTTGGGAAGGAGAACACAGAGCCCTGACATCCCACAAAAGGTACAGAATGGTCTAGGCCTGATCACAGGCAGCTGCCATCACAGAGCAGAGACTGCTCTGGTACCATCTACAGAACAGCCTGGCAAACAGCCATGCCACCCAAACAAGGGAAACCACTGCAGCAGTGGGCAGGTCCACGGCACAGAGGAGGAGGCTAGGACTCCTCCCAGGACAGGCAGGTCCAAGGAAGGAGGAGGAGGCCAGGACTCCTCCCAGGACTTCCCACCCAGCCCCCATCTTGTGCCAGCAGCAAGGAGTGCTGGAGTATACAGGGGAGAAGGCAGGGTGAGGCTGGGGATCCTCCAGCGGGGCTTTCTGGAGCTGTAGCCCCCCAGGCTGGGGTAGAAATGTTTTGGTTAGAGGTGCAGCTGCCTGAGTCACCATGCTTTCAGTAACCTGACAGGTGTTCCAAGCCAGACTCTGTTTCTTTGGTTTGCTGCAGTGCGCCATGGGGTATGAACAGATGTCTCCTTTGTGTCTTGGGAAAAGCAATGCACCAGATCTATTACCCCTAACATACAAAAAAAGCTTAGGTAATTTGTAGCAAAATAATGCCTATCAGCTTCAAATGAGCTACACTTTGTATGTGTAGCATCCAAGTGATCACTATGTTGTCATGTGACAGATAAATGTGTCACACAGATTAAATTCCACCATATACTGAGACATATACTTGGTATCATGATATGAAAAGACCAGTAAGTCCATAATCTTTAATAGACAGCAAACAAATCAGAAAACAGATCCAGCAAAAGAAACAAAAACAAAACTCCAAGAGACTATATAGAAATTCTTTCTAGAAATGGAATCATAGCAATAATGAAAAGAACCTGAAGCCTAAAACAAATGATCTCTACATGTCATTATAAAATATAGGTTATATTTTTATATGACAGAAAATTAAGGGGGTTCCGTTGACTTCTGTTATAAACTTACTGTCACTAGACATATTCTCCTGTAGTATGTAACTCTGAACTGGAAAAGATATGGAAGACAATTGTTCACAGTCACAGGACAGAGAAATGGGCAGCAAAGAGTTGGGATGCTTGATAGAATGGAATTATAGACCACTAGCTTCTGCCCAGGTAGCCTTTTGGACCAAGGAGCCTGAAAATGTAGCTCAAGTACCATAACCTTAGTGTCCCTGAGCTGAAGAGGCAGTGCAGTGGAGCAATTTCCTCTGCAGTGAGAACATTCTCTTCTGGAGGGAGGAGGGGGACTCATAATACTCACTGGAACCTCCTCCCCAAAGCTATATAATCAGTAAACAATGAGTGGGAAGAAGAGACTGCCTGTCAAAGCTGCTTACAGCTGGGCAGGAAACCTGGGAATACAGCTTTCCGGGGTTATCAGCTATGTTGCTGTGAGCTTTTTGGTGATCTTACTGTCTGTGAGTGAACCATGCTCTGGGTAAATAACCCCTCATCCAAGTTCCCATAAGTGAACCAAATAAACTCTGGTCCATCAAGCTAAACTTGGGGTAGGACAGTATCCTTGATCTGCCATTGGTGCTCAATTAGGGATGGATGAATAGACATTTATTCACATCTCCTCAGGAAGAATCACACACAGAGTACAGACAGATTTGAACTCAGGGTTCCTGAAGCAGTAGAATTTATAAACCAGGTTCCTGGAGACAAGAGCTATATGCAAAGGCATCTCCCACCCCAATGTACACACACTTCTGATTGAGAGCTTTGCAAAGTATAGCAAGAAAGGCTTTACTATTCGTAGAGAGATAAACAAAGATATCTGAGGTCAGACAATAGTGAGAAATACTGACTAGCCAGAGTATATAAAAACCACACTAAAATTTAAATCCAGAAACATGGAAAGTTATTTAATCATAGTAAACTTTCACCTTAGGGGAAAAGGACCATATTTTAAAGAAAGGAAGAAGTATTCTCCAGGACCCTGCAACATACCCAATATATATATTAACCTACATCAAAAGTAATGCCAGTAAAATAAAAATTCAGTAATACTACTGCATACAAAACAAAACTCAATACCCTATAAAGATAAAATAACTCATACAGTCTACAACCTATGAAAAGTTCAACACTTTTCATAAAACCACAAATTACTAGGCATGAAAAGCATGAAAAAGAAACCCATATTCAAAGGAGGAAAGCATTCAAGACCTCAAATTTTGTAAAGAGAAAAAAAAACCCTCAAGACAGCTATTTTGTATGTACACACACACACACACACACACACACACACACACACACACACACACTAGACTTGAAAGTTACAATGTTTAAAATGAACAAATTTACTAATAGGGTAAAAATATCTAAGAAACTGAAGAGAAAGCAGTGGCCTTGGGTTGGCAAGATGGGTCAGCGATGAAGGTACTTGCCACCAATCCTGACAACATGCATCTGATCTCCAGAACTCACATGGTGGAAGGAGAGAACTAAAATTTCTCAAAGCTGTCCTCTGGCCTCCATACATATGCCAGAGTACTCCTGTGTCTATACACAGACAAAATAAATACATGGGATTTTAAGTCAGTGGACTTAAGGAATGATGACAAAAGCAAAGGTGAGAACTGAATCACACAGAAAATAAAAATTTATAAATAAAAAGAGGTCGCCTATCTTCTCCGGTGGATGCCTCATACCCATGAGCATATGGGAGGCAACAAACATTGGATTTGAGCGCATTGGCACAGGAGACCACTTCCTAAATATAACACCAGTAGCACAGACACTGAGAGCAACAATCAATAAATGGGACCTCCTGAAACTGAGAAGCTTCTATAAGGCAAAGGACATGGTAAATAAGACAAAATGCCATCCTACAGAGTGGGAAAAGATCTTCACCAACCCCACATCTGACACAGGGCTAATCTCCAAAGTATATAAAGAACTCAAGAAATTAGACATCAAAATACCAAATAACCCAATTAAAAAATGGGGTACAGATCTAAACAGAGAATTCTTAACAGAAGAATCTCAAATGTTTGAAAAACATTTAAGGAACTGCTCAACATCCTTGGCTATCAGGGAAATGCAAATCAAAATGACTCTGAGATACCACATACCTGTGTCAGAATGGCTAAGTTCAACAACACTGATGAAAGCTTATGTTGGAGAGGATGTGGAGCAAGGGGAATACTCCTCCATTGCTGGTGGGAGTACAAACTTGTATAGCCACTTTGGAGATCAGTATGGCGGTTTCTCAGAAAATTGGGATACAATCTACCTCAAGACCCAGTATTACCACTCTTGGGCATATACCCAAAGGATGCTCAATCATACCACAAGGACACTTGCTCAACTGTCTTCATAGCAGCATTATTCATAATAGCCAGAAAATGGAAACAACCTAGATGCCCTTCAACCAAAGAATGGATAAAGAAAATGTGGTATATTTAGTGGTAAAAAAAAAAAAAAAAAAAAAAAACAATGACATCATAAAATTTGCAGGCAAATGGATGGAACTAGAAAAAAAAAATCACCCTGAGTGAGGTAACCCAGACCTAGAAAGACAAAAATGGTATGTAGTCATTCATAAGTGGATATTAGATGTAAAGCAAAGGATAACCAGGCTACATTCCACAACTCCAGAGAACCTAGGTAACAGGGAGGACCCTAAAAGGGACATGCATGAAACACCCTGGGAGGGGGAAATAGATAAGATCTCCTGGGTAAACTGGGAGGGGGCAGGGGAGAGGGGAGAGAATGGGGAATGAGAACATAAGGGAACAGTATGGTTGAGTAGGGGGAGGGATGGAGAGGGAGAGCAGTGAAAGAGACATCTTGATAGAAGGAGCCATTATGGGGTTAGGGAGAAACATGGTGTTAGGGAAATTCCCAGAAATCCACAAGGATAGCCCCAGCTACAACTCCTAGCAATAGCGGAGAGGGTGCCTGAATGGGCCTTCCCTTGTAATCAGATTGGTAACTACCCCAACTGTCATCACAAAGCCTTCATCAAGTGACTGATGGAAGCAGGTGCAGAGATCCACAGCTAGGCATGGGGCCAAGCACCTGGAATCAAGTCGAAGAGAAGGAGCAGGGGGCTCAAGATCACGATGGGGAAACCCACAGAGACAGCTAACCCAAGCTAGTGGGAACTCTCAGACTCTGGATGAATGGCAGGGGACCGAACCAGGCCTTCTGAATGTGGGTAACAGTTACATCGCTTGGTCTGCTTGTGGGGCTCCTGGTAGTGGGACTTGGAGTTATCCCTGTTACATGAACTGGCTTTTTGGAGCCCACTCCCTGTGGTAGGATACCCTGCTCAGCCTTGATGCAGGGCGCCTCAACCTGATGTGCCAGACTTTGCTGAATCCCCATGGGAGGACTTACCCTCTCCGAGGGATGGGGGGGTGGGAGGGAGGATTGGGGGGGGGGAGGAAAGGAAGGAAAGGGGGGGAACTATAGTTGGTATGTTAAATGAAAAAAAATTTTAAATAAAATTATATAAATAAATAAATAATTTGTGGCAGGAGCTGGAGAGATGGCTCAGAGGTTAAGAGCACTGACAGCTCTTCCAGAGGTCCTGAGTTCAATTCCCAGCAACCACATGGTGGCTCACAACCATCTGTAACGAAATCTGGTGCTCTCTTCTGTGTACATAATAAATAAATAAATCTTTAAAAAAATAATTTATGGCACCTTTATTCAGTATAATACATTACTCAAAAGCATCAATAAACCAAATACCTATCAACAGATAAACTAAGATACAAATTCTTAAGGAACATTAAAATCAAAATTATCTACATAGCTTTTACTGCTACGACAAATATCTGAGAACAACTGAAGTGAGGAAAGACTTATTTCCCTCACCATTTAAGAGGCTTCAGGTTGTTATTGGATGGCTCCATCGCTCTTAGGCCCATGATAAGGTAGGAACATCACGGGAACATGGGCATGATGGATAAAGTTGCTGGTCAATGACAACTACAAAGCAGAGAAGACAAGAATAATGTGGATAAAGACAGTCTTCAAAAGCACATCCTAGTGACCCACTTCCTCCAGTTAGGTACCAGCTCCCTAAAGCCCATCAAGTCATGAAGGCATCTATGGATCACTCCACTGATGAAGTTAGTGCCCTCCTGAGCCAGGAACCCTGAAATGCACAATAGTTGGTGTGGGAGCCCACAAGTGACTCAGTTTCCCAGCTTGAATGTGAAACCTATTTTGAGTCAATAGAGTTCAGGCTTGCTTGCTCCAGAGCTGCGAGGAAGTCCTGATTAGCCCATAGAGTCTCCCTGAAAGTCGGTGAGAAAGTCCTGATTAGCCCATGGGAAGGAACACACTAGCTAGCTAGATGCAGGCTGCTGATGCCAGCTGGAGGTACATTGAGATAGAAAATGAAACTGCCTGCTCCTTGACTCAAGGACGGGATAGATAGTGGTTGCATGCCTGTGCTGTGCATTGTTCTACTTCTGTCCTTCAAGACTGTATACAAGCTGGCTGTGAAATAAACTCAGGGCTGTCCAGCACTGACTGACAGTCCTCTCAACTCTCTTCTGTGTTCTTCATTGTCTCTACAACCCGCACGCCACCACCCAGATACCAGTCAACTGTTGGCAGGCTCCGACAAGCTGAGAACCAAGCAGTCCACATATGACCTCTGATGGGGGACATTTCATAAACAAACTGTAACAGATACAGAACTAATCATAAATTAGAACTAAGACATACACAATAGACTCAACATCCTATTCGACAAGTACTTGCTCAGCCATGTTCATTGCTGCTCTATTCACAATAGCTAGGAAATGGAAAAAAAACCTAAACGTCCTTCAACTAAAGAATGGATAATGGAAAATGTGATACATATGTACTATGAAATAATATTCAGCTGCAAAGAAAAGTGAAATCATGAAATTTACAGGTAAACAGATGGAAAGGGAAAAGATCATATTGATTGAGATAACGCAGACCCAGAAAGACAAACATTTGATGTTTCCTCTTATTGGTGGTTCCTAGCTCTAAATCTTCAAATGTGATGATGTAACCTGGGATGACCAAAGAAACCAGGAAAGTAAAAGGAGAACATGGTGGGGGCAGCTCTAGAGAAGGGAATGACAGGATACAGGTAATAGAAAGTAGGAAACAAGAAAAGGAGGGGCTTTCACTGTGGAGGGAAGGGTGTGAGTTCAATGTAGTACACACACACACACACACACACACACACACACACACACACACACCACAGCACAAGTGAAGCTAAAGCACCTGACTGAAATACTGCTCTCAAGAACCATAGACTAGCTATTTAAAGCACCAGTATCGCGAGTTCAAAACTCTCTTTTGAGCCGCTGGCCAGGGGAGTCCAAGAGACTCCCCAAACAATATAGGCTATTGCTGTTGTCCTTGGAAGTGTCCAAGAGGTTGAAGGTAAGTCCCTTTTGCTAAAGACAACATGTACTTCTGGCACAGGCCTCAGAGGGTCTGAGCTGGACCTAACACAAGGGCACACAAGTTCATAAAAGAAACACTACTACAACAAAAATCACATATTGACGCTAATATAGTGGTGAGACAAAAACCAAACAGAGAAATGCTGGAGCTAAATAATGTCATAAATAAAACACAACTAACAGACATCCACAGAACATTCCACCCAAGCACTAATGAACATAATTCCTTCTTGGCAGCCCATTGAACTTTCTCCAAAATTGACTATGTGTTAGGACATAGAGCAAGTCTCAACAGACATTAAAAAAGAAAAAAGAAAGAAAGAAAAAAAAACAAACAAGCCTACTATAGTAGAAGCTTCTTAAAATATATACATATGTCAAAGAAATCTATATCACTAAGTAACAGGTGAGATAAAGCCAAAACTAGACATCTATCGGTACCCAATGAAACCCCAGTGCCAGGAATGGCACACATCTAACTGAGCTGTTGGCTGAAGGGGTCCCTTGAAAATCCCCCCAAAATCCAGGTTATTGTCAAAGCTATTGGTTGCTCTCTGGAAACTGATGGTAAGGCCTGTTGCTGAGGACACCACCTACACATCTCACTGAACACAGAGAAGTCAAGCTGGTGTAACAGTAGTCAGCCTATACGCCTACTGACGTATAGTGTTCATTGTACCCTGCTTTAATCCGTAGTTTTCTGACTGGATGCAGGGTGTTGTTCCATTCTGTATTTCTTTTTATTTTTTAATTTTTTAAATGCAAACGAAATAATTTTTGTAAATAAGAACACTATGGTGCAGTATAATCCCCACTAGCAAGGCATAATACAATCATTTTATTTAAATAGACACTGCTGAGAAACGGCTAAGGCAGAGAAAGGTCAATGCCAGCCCAGCTACACACACTTTTATCTACAGAGGTAATGTTCTTACAAGAAACACTGGTGCACCTGTGACACAGAGTTGTGAGAGGAACCAACTCTCTCTCTCGGATTGGATTGGATTTATGGCCCACTCCATGAGACGGAACCCATGCCTGACACTGCTTGGGTGGCCAGGAACCTGAGACTCAATAAGTCATGAATCTAGGGGAAAACCAAATGCTACTCTGCTAAAGAAACACAACAAAAAATCACCCCAATGATATATTGCCATGCCCATAGAACAGAGCATCACTCAACACTCAACAGAGAAGCTGCTTCTAGCAGTAGATGGTGATTAACAGAGAGATCTACAACTAGACAGTATGCAGAGAAAGACTCTGGAACACTCAGCCCTAAATAGGATGTCATTATGAAACCCCTCCCCACAAGGCTCAGGGAACTGTACAGAAGAAGAGGAGTAAAGATTGTAAAAGCTAGAGGTCATGGATGACTTCAAGGAGGCAGTGTCTTCCAGACACAACAGGACTGATACACATATGAATCTAGAGACCATGACAGTACACACAAGACCTGCACACGTTCAAATCAGACAAAATCCCAGCACTGAGAAGAAGCAGACACAATTTCCCACCCCAGAAGCTCGTTGCAATAGATAACCTGCTGGGAAAGGGAGATTCAGTTGTTTCCAATCAAGTGTCACTAACCACACCCTAGGGCAGTTCCATGCCCAAGAGTAGTTGGCCAACACCAAATGAACTTCATGGTTTGTTTTGTTGTGTGTATGCTACTTGTTTTGGCTTAATGGTTTTCTTTATTTTAGATTGTCAACTTTTATTTTCATTTTGCTGTTGTTTCCCCTGTTTCTTCCTTTCTCTCTCTCTCTCTCTCTCTCTCTCTCTCTCTCTCTCTCTCTCTCTCTCTCTCTCTCGTTGAGAGAAAGGAAGAACATGAAGTTGAATGGGTAAGGAGGTGGTAAGGATCTGGAAGTAGTTGGAGGAAGGAAAAGAATATTAAAATATAATGTATAAAATTTTTAAATGAAAATTTAAAAGATTTTTAAAATGTAAGATGCAGCTGTAAGTTGTTTAAATGAAACACATAAAACATAAAAAAACCGGAAAAGAAAAACACAAGAAGTAATCATCAATTTGTGCTTCTCATACCAGGTTCATATGCTGAGTCCCAATCCTGGTGTGACTTCTTTGTAGAGAGGCCACTTAACACATATGTCTGATACAATAGGTACTTAAAGAAGAGGAAGAACACTAAGGCTGTATGTGTTCAGAGAAAAGCATGAGAGAATATGAACAAAGCAGAGGGAAGCAAGTCATGGATCCACATCAAGAAGACTCAGCCCTGCCTGGATGTACAGTGTCCACAACTGTGAGAAAAACAAACTTCTGTTGTAAAACAAGGACTATGAGGAGACCAGCATTTTTCTTTTTATGAAATATTCTTATATTATTTCTGTAATAATAAAGATATCTTTGGATAAACAAACTGGAAGAGAGGGAAAAAACCAAATAGTCTATTCCAATATATGAGAAAAAATAAATTTTAAGTCAATAAGTCAATTTTTATGTACACTAAAAAAAACTGTAATAATAAGAACTTGATGGTTCCCAAATTTCTATCTCCAGCCCTTTCCTGTACCTTGAACTTCAGAAAAGCTCAGTCAAATGCAGATTTGACATTTCTAACATCCCTTATGCCTCTGGACTTCATACTCTTTAACTAAAGAGTCCTTATGATTCTACAACCCTGACCACTTCCATCCAAATCTCAGTAGGTTGCACTATCGTTTACTCAAACTGCATTATAATAAATTGCACTACCTGGCTCATAATACACACAGAGACATACAGACACATAGACATAGACATACACACACACACATACACACACACACACACACACACTCACTCACATCAAAGTAAAATCTGAGAAAACAAAACAAAAATCCATGCATCTCCATGTAGACTGTGCTTGTTCTTCCAAAGAACAGGGGCGGTGTGCAGAGAGAGGCTGGCATCCTTTGCTCCTCTGTCCTGAAGATCTCCCTAAGCAGGTTATAGTTTCCTCACAGTGACCTCACAATTGCAAAGAACACATCTTCCAAATACAGCTCCAAGTTCAGTCTCCAAGTTCCAAATACCGTCCCAGGAGAGTCGAAAGCCAGCTCTGCGTTCCTACTAACAATGGAAAAACAGGCTAGTGAGGTGGCTCAGCGGGAAGGACACTGACTGCCCAGCCTGACAACCTGAGTTCAATTCCCTGAACACACTTATTAGAGGGAGAGCTGACTCCTGCAAGTTGTTCTCTGGTCTCCATATACATGCCCTGGTACAGACGCCTATTCACATACACAGACTTAAAAATAATACAATCTTTTTAAATAGAAAGGACACAATGAAAAACCAATAATCCACAGAACAAGGTAATCAGAGGGAGAATGCTGTGTGTTTTTAGAAAACATGGTTTCCATTGGCATAGAGAGAAGAAAGGACCACAGACACAAACACCGTAAGGCAATTTCTAAAGGCACAGTGAAGTGAGCGCACCCAACAGACAACAGGATGAAGAAGAATGTGAAATGAAGGAAGTGGTGTGCTGACAAACCCTTGGGTGTCTCCCATCTGGTGATAACCTGTGGGCTAGATTCTTTGAGAAGGCTGTTTATGTGTGTGATAAAAACCTACTCCAATCAATTCTGTCTTTTTGAGAGCCGTGCCTACTATGTTTTTGATGCTTAGGGTCTGCATGGGGCTACTGAGACTCTCCAGCATAGGGAGGACAAATGACTCATATTTAACAAACCGGAGCAGGAAATTGTAGTCTAGATCAATAAAAAATCAATCCTGGGCTTCTGTGAGAACTGCTGGGAATTATATCCCTCTTGATGCTGTGATTGAGCACTCACATGCCCATGTGCCTGAGACCACTTTCATTCCTGGAATCAGTAATTATTTGACTCAAAAGCTTCATCCTGCATTCTTAAATCAAGGGGTCCAATGTCAGTCTCTCAAAGTTATATGGAGAATTTGCTGGGAAACACCAAGGCCCCAGGGTAAGTCTGGGGAAGCCTGGGGATGTGCATTTCCCCCTTTCTCTGAAAAGATTTTATTCTCTCTCTCTCTCTCTCTCTCTCTCTCTCTCTCTCTCTCTCTCTCTCTCTCTCTCCCCCCTTCCCCCTCTCCCCTGTGAATGTGTGTGTGTGTGTGTGTGTGTGTGTGTGCGCGTGTGCGCCCACGCAAGTGTAGAGTACAAGTGCCTGAAGAGGTCAGAAACATCATATAACCTAGAGGTGTAGTTACAGGCAGATTATGAGTCAATGTGAGTACTAAACATCAAATTTAAGTCCTCTGGAAAAGAAATGCACTCTTAACCATGGAGCCTCCTCTACAGTACTCCCCTTCTTTTTCTGAGACAAGGTTTCACTAGGTTTTCTAGACTGGCCTCAAATTCACAGTTCAGTTTCCCAAGTGCTGCACCAACAGCTCTCACAGGAGAATGGGCATTTCTACTAAGATTCTGAATGCTGCTGCTGCTCCATAAACCATACTTCCTCAGCATGTCAGATAGAGTTCTTCACTTCCCCTTATTTTCTAGCAATATTCATATTAGTACTGCTGAACTGTGTATCAGTTTCATTAAGGTTATTAGCACCTCTATTTCTCTCTTATGGACAGTTCCAGGTTAAAGCCAAGAGAAAACTTATGGAAGATTTAAAAGGGAAATTGCAGATGCTATTACTCTTAGAGGAATCACATGGTCAGGCGTGGAAACAGACTGACACATTTAGTAGGTTCCAGCTTTTTTCTCTCTTTCTCTGGTATTCTGTGCATAGACTGTCTCCCAACTATTAGATCTGTTAGCCTACAGAGAGCTGTGCAAGTCCTTATCAACCATCCCCAGAGGTGACAACCAGAGGCGGCGGTTTGCAGGATCTCTTCTAGCGACCACTGTCAGCTTCCCTCACTAGTCGGAAGTACTTCGCTTTCTGGCTCCCAGAAGCCTGAGTCTGTCTAGCACTTCACATCATCTCCAAGAAGAAACACCACCACCTTGTACATACACACTGTCTCAGTGGAAGAAACACCACCTTGTACATACACACACTGTCTCAGTGTTTTGTTTGCCTTTTGGCTAGGCAACAAGTAATTACACATACATACTTAATTTATCTTATTAGAATTTTGAAATTTTGAACAGAAAATTGAGCAGAATTACATTGAATTTATAATTATTGGAAAATTAGCTTCTTTAAAATATTGGGTTTTAATACAACTCAGGGGTAAAATGCTTACCAAGATTCAATTCCCAGCACACACACAGACACAGATGTACGCAAGCACACACACACACACACACACACACACACACACACACACACACACAGGAGAAAGAGAGAGAACAAAGAAAGAAGAGAAAAAAAAATGAGTCTTGGGCAAGAAACATAGTTCAGGGGTGGAGTCATTTATTCACTATGGACCATATTTTGGTGTTCAATTTAATCCCAAGTACCAAAAAAATTATTTGTTCATTTTTTAAAAATAATAAAATAGAATAGAATAAAAAACAAAAACTAACACATCAGAACAGGACAGAACAAACAAACAGAAAGAAAAGAAGAGCCCAAGAAAAGGCACTACAGATACAGAGATCAACTCATTCGCATGCTCAGAATTCTATAAGAACACAAAACTGGGAACTGCAATATACATGCAAAGGACCTGTAAGGTACAAAAAAGAAAAAATATTTATATATTTATATTTTAATTTTATTTCTATTATGTTTTTATAAAATATATTTATATTTTGGTATATTTATATTATCTATATATTATATTATCTATGTTATAGGTCTACATACATAACAAAATAATGTTATAAAATGTTTTAAAAGCCCTGACATAACATTATAAGACAAGGCAGAGAGTGAGAGAGACTGTGGAACACTCAAAACTAAAGGGGATGTTACCATCGCATCCCTCCCCTCGGGCTTAGGGAACAGCAGAAGAGGAAGCGGAAAGAATGTGAGTCAGAAGAGACGAGGACACTAGGAAAACAAGGTCCTTGAAACCAACATGATTAAACATGGGCTTTAGCTCATGAACTCAGACACTGAGGCAGCATGCACAGGGCCTGTGTGGGTTGCACCACATGAGGTCCTAAAGCTGAAAGGAGAAGGGGACACATGCCACCAGGACTCAGGAGCTAGATCCAATTGATAACCACATGCAAATGAAAATGTACTTTCTACATGGGAGTCTCATGGAGGAAACAAACTACTCTTACGGGTCGTCTGCATGGCCAGCAGTAGACAGCCAACAGAAAACTCACTCAACAGCATCATTTTACAGAGAAGGGGGTGGAAAACAATGAATCTTGGTGTTCATGAACAAGGTCTGCTCCCATATCTAATGTACCTTTATCACTTTCTTCACAAAGTCTTTCAGTTCTATCAGATTCACATTTTTAGGTACAGTTTGAAATCCAATTGCAAAATGGACCATTTTCCTAGGGGCGAGTAACTGAATCCAGGACCTCACACCTGCTACACGTTTATTTGACCCCTGAGCTATGTCCCAGGACCTTGAATGAACATTTTTGTTTTAAAGAAAGTAAGAATTCTAATAGTAAGTTCTTGGGATATGAAATATGCCCTTAAATTCCTTATATTAAGATGTTCTTAGTTTAATTTGTGTGTTGAATTTATAATGGAACAATCTTTCACAAAGATGGCTATGTAATTCAACTTTCCTCAGTATAATATTCTCAGAAAACAGACTTCAATTTCTGTGGATTTCCAGCTGTGAAGGAGAGAAAGCAGGTTACAAATGTTGCAAAGACTACATTTTTAGAGAACTTGTACAAAGACTTTTTTCTCATTTTTAGAGATCCTGAGCTGTGTGTACGTGTGTGCACATGTGCCACAGAGGACAACCTCTTGTGTCAGCCCCTGCCTTCCACCTTGCTTAAAACGGTAGTACCCAGGCTAGCTATCCTACAGGCTCCTGAGGATTCTCAAGTATTGGAGCTCTACTGTGCAAGTATCATGTGAGTTCTACAGATCCAACCCTACCCACTGAGCCTTCTCCACAGCCCCCAATTCTAAGCATTTTTCTATATCCTAATGGTCTTTTGCTCTTAAAAGCAAGGGAGATCGCCGGGCGGTGGTGGCGCACGCCTTTAATCCCAGCACTCGGGAGGCAGAGCCAGGCGGATCTCTGTGAGTTCGAGGCCAGCCTGGACTACCAAGTGAGTCCCAGGAAAGGCGCAAAGCTACACAGAGAAACCCTGTCTCGAAAAAAAAAAAAAAAAAAGCAAGGGAGATGTTGTCTGATTTTTTCCCCTTACTAACCCAGTTTAAAGTAACCACCAGTGAAGACTTAACAAAGAACTTCAAAATGAATATTCTTCAACTCTTCCTTGACTTTTTTGAGACTTAAGATGATCAGAAGAACATTTTTTTCTCTTGAATTTTTTTTTTCAGATTTAATATTTGTTCTTTGCTCACATTAACTGTACCAACAATTTGTACATGCATCTGTATTCATGTGCAAGTGTGGAAAGATAGGAATGTGTGTTGAGGCCACCAGACAAGCATTTTTCTGTGTGTGCAGGTGTGCGTGTGTACAGGGGCATGTGTACCACAGCACACGTGTGGAGGTCAGAGGACAACTTTGCGGGATTATGTTTTCTCCTTCTACCACATGGTTCTGGGACTCAGACTCAGGCTGTCAGATTTGTCAGTAAGTACTGTTACTCACTGAGCCATGTTAACACCCCAGTGACAACTTGCAGAGCTGGTTTTTACCTGGTATCCTGTTGAGTCAGGGTCTCTCCTGCTTCTGCTGCCACACTCTGTCCTCCAGGACAACCATCTCTGCTATTCTCCTGTCTCTGCCTCCCAGGTGCTGGGATTACAGATGCACACCACAGCATCTGGCTTTTTACTTAAGTCCCAGAGATCAAACTCGAGCACGAGGCTTGCGTGGCCAGTGCTTTTTACCTGTCGCCTCAACTCTGCAGCCCCCACCTTGTTTTCAGGGTCTCTCACTAGTCTGGAACTCCCCAAGGCGGCCAGGCCACCAGCTGGCCAGTGAGTCCTAGGCATTGATTTGCCTGTCTCTAACTCTCCGGAATTTTGAACACACAGCCACACATAATTTCGTAGGTTGGTTCTGGGAATCAAACTCAAGTCCTCAGGTTTACAAGACAAGTGCTCTGCTGACTAAGCTTTCTGCCTAACCCTCAAAGTACCAATATTTTAAAAATCTGACAAGTAACAATGCATTTTTCTAAAAAAAGGAATTATGTGGAAATTTACTAATCATAAATCTGATTTTACAAAACAGCAGTCTGTTTTTATCTAATTACTATTTCTGAAAAGTATATGAAGATATTTTGTTTTGTGTTATATGTTATTAATTTAAAATTATCTTATTATAGCAACAAAAATAACATTTTCTTTGAGAGTAATTCATGTTCTTAATCTATTTAACCAAACTGAAAATGTTAAGTTCTAGTATAAATGAGGAAGAATCTTTGAGAGGACTTCAGTTTCATGAGAACAGAACTAGCTTTGTCTCTCATTAATGGAGCTTTGGCTATTCCCTTGTGTTTCTAGAAGTTAAAATATAAGACTACTATTTCAGTGGAGGGACTTGAGAGCATAAATATGGAAACTTTGTTAATTAATATTAAACTTGGCCACACATTATATTCTGTTCTCACAGGAACAAACTGAACACCACAATGATGAAATATGATATAAAAGAATTTATGATTAAATTTAAAACATTTAAACAATGCAATTTTAAAAACATATGTAAGGCTGGTCCAGTGGGAGTAGGTTATCATCCGAGTGGTAAAAAAGTACATAACTAATATTAGAGGCTAACTAGATTTCCTTTTTTGCAAGGATCTTACAGTTTAAAATATCCATCTCTCACTAGACTTTTACCCTGAAATCATGCAGTCCATATTATACTTGCAATTAGAGTTGCTTTCAAGTTTTTCCCTTAAGAGACATTATGCATTTATGATACTTGAAATAAACAATGATCAGAAAATGAACCTAAAATTCTTTTACTTGCCACTTGGCATCCAACCATTCCTGGTAGACATCTGGGGAGACCTACACAACACCACGATGAAGCTCAGCCCCACACAGTGTCTGGCAGGGGGTGATGAGAATGGCACATTGTCTGCTTGGTCTGAACAGAGGTCACAGCAGGGAAAGCATCTGCTAAGATAATGTGAATGGAGGAAACAACTCTAATTGCCTCATTAAAAGACCTCTGGCCAAATAATCACAAGAAGAAAGGACTAGGAAAACCACCCCAAAATTAGGTCTATAATACGGAAAATGGGGGAGGGGCAGAGTTTTTAAAAGCGCAGAGAGAGGTGGGGGGGAGAAGGAGGGAGGGAAGGGCTTGGGTAAACTGTTGGTTTCACTAACTTCCTTAGGTGCTACCTATATAAATGAACAAAAACTTAGACGCAACAGTCCAGTTCTCCAGAGAGCTGCGGTCCTTAGCAGTTGTTGGAAAGTAAGGATGCAAACTCACAACGACCCTGGACACAAACGTGCACTGCAGTGCCGTGTGGCGCTCGCTTCCAACAAAGGCCAACATGGGAACTGGAAAGGCATGCCTACTAGTCTAAATTCTGGAATTTCTGTATGAAAAGCGTGTAACTAGAAAGCTGAGGAAAGATTGCTTTAAGAAGCAGGATGTAAAACTTTAACCAGCAAAGTCTCAAAAAGACAAAGTAGAAGAAAAGACTCAACTGTCTCCAACTGGTCAATGCTTTTCTTCTTTCTATCTTCACCTTTTAAAAATTCTACTTTTCTTGCAATTCAACAGTGTATACCTAGTGCTATAGTTTGATCACTTCAAATTAGGAGACAGTAGAAGCATTTGCATTTTATTCAACATTATTAATAAGTATTTCATAGTAAATATTAGGAAATGTTTTTTCAAAATAAATAAGTATCCAAATTGGTTCACAGATTAAAATGTAATGACACTGAGACAAATTATTTTGCATTTCCTGATATTTTGGGTTAAGCTGTATGAACGTAATCTATATCATACAATTAAAATGTATTAATGATATAACAGTACTCTAAAGTTAAACTTTTTTCTGAATCCAACGGACACGGTAAAATGAGCTTGTTACACCCCTAAGCCAAGTTTAAAATAAGCAAGTTATGTGATGACTTTGATGCTCTGCACCCAAAATGTGCTGGCTAATTTTTCCATTCCATTTACCATTCCAATCTTTAAACTGCCTTAATCTCCTGCCCTCAGATGTTGATCTTGTAAGAATAGGGGTCATAGGTCAGGACAGACAGACCTCAAAGGCTCTGGCCTATCAATTCATGCCTGAAAGATTTCTCTGCCACAATAGGAACCTACTAAACAGCAAATTCCTAAATCTAATCACACAAGTATCAGGGTGAAACAGTTATTTATTGGAATTTGTCGATTTACATCTTTTCAAATACCTCTGGCACCTAAATAGCATTTTAATTTTCTTTTGGAAATAGGTTCTGAGATATAATAAACATGAAAATAATACCACTTACGGACTTCTTAAAGTAAAACAACAAAGTCTAAGCATGCCTTATTATTTTCAGGAATGCTATTAAGATTTCAAAAGACACACCACCAGATTTCCGGGGTAAGGGAAGACCTACCAGTACCCAATTTGTAGCTCTCCTGTTCTAAGAGTGAACAAGGGCATCATGCAAATATTTTCCATGGGATAAATAAAACATACAACTCTTCATTAAGCAATGTCTGCCAATTTTTCTAACCTTGGATCTCTTCTAAAACTTTCTTACAAATTTAAAATAATTTGAGCCCACCAAATCACAGTTTTGTAAAAATTAACTATCATACATCTCATGTAAAAACCAGGGTCGTGTGTGTGTGTGTGTGTGTGTGTGTGTGTGTGTGTGTGTGTGACTCTGAGTTGAGTTTAAACCAGATACCATATAATTAGATTCTATTTATACTCACTCTGGTCTTTTTGACCATAAAGACAGCATATCACAATGTGTCATTTTAATACTGGACTACCAGGAATGCCAAACTCAGAATCAGTGTAAATAAAAACCATTTAATTGTACCAAATAAAGGAATTCCCTGAATTTCCACTCCAAAAAAAAAAAAAAAAAAAAAAAAAACCTTTGCAATTAATATTCTTTAGAAACAAAATACTACTTTAAGTTATATAGAAGATGAAAAAAGTACTAATATGCTGATATGGATTAAAAAATCAAATATTGAACCAAAATAATTGGAAGCACTGGCATATTCTCTCAGTTACTTTTAAAAATCTAAATTATTTTTTACGCATTCAAGGCACGGCTGTTAGAAAAGGCTTCCATTATCATCCAGTGTGTGGAGGGTCAGGAGATGGGAGGTGAAGGAGAACAAAGACAACAGTCACTCCACTGGGTGGAAACAGAGCTACAAGAGGCAAAAGAGAAACTGTGAACAGAGAAGTCCGAGAACTAGATAGTATACCCACAGATCCATCTTCTGTATGTGAATTCACTACAAATGTTCTGAAAAGTTACATGTACTAACTATTTAGTATCAAGTCATTTCATCTGTACAAAGATTTCTAGACCATTAGTCTCACTGCAAGTCTGTTTATTCATTCCAAACATCTGCAAGTATAAACTAAAATTTCATAATGAAATAGTTAATTCCATAATGTAATTTGACAATATTAATTCGTGTAAGTATAATGGCAGTCAAAACTATCATTTTATTAGTCTACTACAAATTTAACTGTTAAAATTGACTTTTGTTTTCATCGTAAACTGTGTTCTTTAGAGAAAGGTACCAAGACTAGGCTTTAAGAAAAAACCATAAGGTCTCCAATTTTTCATTAGCCACCTTCATTTTATAATGAGGAAAACTATAAGGGGTTTTGTCTCCTTACTCTTCTGAAGATGAACATAAAACAAACTAAACAGTAAAAACAAATTATTTCATCTGAAATTGTAAGAAATCTTTTCTAACGTGGAAGATTTAACCATACAGAATGAACACTCTTCATTTCAACAGACAGTATTTAAACAGTTCATATGATTCATAAATGAAAATAAATCAATCTAAATGTTAAACTAAATATAAAGCTAACTCTAAGTGGATCATTAAGTAAATGCAAAACATCTAACTATAATAAGAATTCTCTTTTTTATTTTGTTTTGTCGAGACAGGATTTTTCTATGTCACTCTGGCTGTCCTGGAACTTTCTCCAGGCTGTAGACCAGGCTGGCCTCAAATTCAGAGATCACTTGTCTCTGCCTCCCACATGCTGATTTTAGAGAGGGAGGCCACCATGTCCACCTTTTAAACAAAGGATTATTTTTTGTTTTGTTTTGTTTTTTTCGAGACAGGGTTTCTCCATGTAGTTTTGGTGCCTGTCCTGGATCTTGTTCTGTAGCCCAGGCTGGCCTTAAACTCACAGAGATCCACCTGGCTCTGCCTCCCGAGTGCTGGGATTAAAGGCGTGTGCCACCACCGCCCAGCAGCAAAGGATTCTTAAACATGACATCAAACAAAGGTTAGTTAAACTGTCCTCATCAAAATAAAAACTTTTACACTACAAGATTATCTACAAGAGAGGAAAACAGACTATAGAATAAAAGAAAATATTTAGAAAAAGTTTATCTGGCAAATGTCCTGTATCATAATGTATATTAAAAGCTCTCAGTAACAACAAGAAAATAAACATCTCAGTTTAAAAAAAAAAAAAAGGCAAAGACAACCAGTTCGCCAGAGGATAAAGTCAGCAGCGTCAAAATGCCTTGGACAATGTTCGGCATCAGCAGCCATAACCACAATACACCCTAATTACAACCATGACCACCACATATATGGGGTAGCTGAGCTTATGTTCAGTTGAAAACATCAATTACTGGCAAACATGCATAGCAGGTGGTTTGCACACTGCTGACAGAATTACAGAAGAATGTGACTCCTCTGCAAAACCAAGGTAAGCACAGACCCACAACCACAGTATATTATAGCTGTTCCACTCCCAAACCCAAGACTAATGTGCATAAAAACTCATACTTGAGTCTTTGTACATTCTGTTCATAACTGCCACAACTGGAAAATACCCAAACCCCTCAACAGATGAATTAGATAGACACTGCTATAGCCTAACAATGGAATATTACCCAACAATATAAAAGAATGAACTACTGACACATTCAACATTGTGGATAAATTTCAAAAGCATGATGATGGAAGAAAAATAAAACATTTCAAAAGGTTATGAAACAAATCTGATCATATGCCACCCACAAAAACAAAACCAGTCATAACATGAAAGCACACATTACTGGTCGCCAAGGTTATATAGACAGGAGCCGGTAGCTATAAAAGGCGGTGAGCAGCTGTTTGTCGAGTGTAACTGCCTGTTCTGAGTAAATCATAATGGTGAGAGGAGCAATGTATGCGTGTGAGCATTCACAGAACTGTGCATAAAAATATAAATTGCTATGACAGTTTGATAAATAAAATAAAATCAATATTCTAAACAAGCAAAACATACAAAAAGGTACCAGTGTTAATTTTTCTCTTAACAAGAATTAACTGGAAGTCTGCCTTTTTCAAGCTTCAGTAAACCAAATCAACTACTGACTGTCATTTTTTAACTACCCAGCATTAAGACCAAGGCCTTGCACATAACAAGGCCAGAGCTTCCCCATGAACCCATCCCCCAGCCCTACCACCACTACTTTCCGTTTTGCAAACTCTAGGTTCAAAGGCAGCTCACAGCAGTGCAAATCTCCACATGTGCTCTCCTCCTGCTTGCACTGCTTGTACACTGGGAGTTCTGCGTCAAGTCTTTGAAACTTCAATCTAACCACACTCTTTCTGTCTACCTTTACACCCTAAAGGCACCAGAAGAATGAGAGGTATGAGTTTTGAAACACTGGGATGAATCTAGATTGTAGTCTGTATTTGTGTACTAGTCCCTTAAAGTTAGATTGAGGTTATTCATCTTCAGCAAGGCTGTCATGGGAGTCATATTGTGCAGTATTCTGTCAGATGCCATATACTTTAAGTATTCCCATTACTGATCATTTTTATCTTTGACCATGTGACCAAGATGTTATCGGACAGACTTCTCTATTTACTTTTGTAATTAGTAAGCATCTTGTTGGAAGAGATGCCTTAAGACTGTAAGTAATCCACTCCTCATCACACTGAAAAATTTTCATTTATTTCTATGTCAGAGCCATTGGTTTCCTCTCCAGGATTTATAATCTATAGAGCTGTTATTGACTTCAGTACTCAAATTTCCATCCTAGCAACACCTCCTAGCCAGCTTCTACACCTGTTTGACAGGCCCCTATCATTTTTTAGATACTGTTCATCATCTAACTCCATCTTCATGTAGGCTAAGAGTAAACCACCCACAATTATAGTCAGACCTCAGAACTGTGCTTTCAATTTCATCTTTAACCCAAAGAGTCACTGCAGCCATGGCCTCCTCTCTCCTGCAGGCTGACTCCTCCTTTTCTATTAAACCACCTCCCATCAACACATACCCATTCTGTTATTTCTTAAACTTTAGAAAATGCCCCCATACTGCATTTGCTGCTTCTGCTTCCTCTCTTGTCCTTTTCTGCTGAACAAGACACACAAGCTTTCATTCCCACCAGTCTGCAGAGCTGTTCTTGTTATGTCCAGTAGTCACTTCTGTGTTGCTAAACAGCTGGTGTCTCGGTCATCATGATCATTATCATCAGCATCTCTGAACAGTCTTCCAAGACAAAACCCTTCTAGATGGCCTCCCACTCTCTTTAACTGCTCCTTCTAAGTGCTAGAATGACCCAGGGCTCATTCCTCTTTCCACTATGGGTATAAATATCATTTCACTGAGTACCGCTGAACTTTTACCTTCAGCCCTAGAACTCGTATCATGTACCTTTCCACTTAATTCATAACCCTCCTGCATATTCATCATGCCCCAAGCCAAGCTGTCCATGTGTTGCTCCTTCTGCGGTTTTTCCCATCTTGGCAACTGGTCCCTCCATCTTTCTTGTTGCCCAGGCCAAACAAACCTTGGAATCATCCTGGACTCTTCTTCTCTCACAGTCCACATCTGATCCATCAGTAAATCCTGCCGTCTCCACCTTCAAAACATATAGGAATTTCGCTCACCATTTCTATGTCTACCACCCCAATCCAAACCACCACAGGAAAAGCATCCCTTATTGATTTCTCAGCTTCCAGTCTTGCTTCTTCAAATTAACTAAAGTAACAGCTGTCAGAAGGTACTTTAAGGAATGTTACAACTTAGATCTAAATGCTCTGAAGAGCTTATGTTAAAGGCTTGGCCCCTGGGCAGCGGTGTTCAGAAGTAGGGTCTTTGGGAAGTGGTTCACTTTAAGAACATCAATGGGTTCATAGCTTAACAGGAAACTGGACTTAAGAAGATGGGGCTTAGTTGGCAAAAACAGATTACTGAGGATGTACCTTTGAGGCCTCTGCCAACTCTCTCTCCTTTCCAACAGTCATGAAGTGAGCAAAATAAATTTCTCCTTTTTAAAGTTAATTTTCTCAAGTATTTTGTCATAGCAACAGAAAGCCAACTGGCATAAAGAGGTACATTAGATTATGAGATTCTGTTGCTTTTTAAACTCATTCTAATGATGTTGCATTTTTCTTTTATAGTCAGAGTTCATGCTGCTGCAGTCAAATGTTACAAAAGACAAAACCCACTGAGGTCCGTAGCTGTGTAACTAAAAAGACTAAATAGTATTCAGAAAACTATCTCACTTTTGCTGTATTTTCTGCTCTAGTTATTCTGGACAGCAGTTTAGAACCAGGTTCCAAAAACTTTCAGAACATAATCTTTGGTCCAGATTTTCAATAGTAAATATTTATTCTAAGGATATAATCAGACAATATTTCAAAAATGTACACATAAGAATTGATACAATGGCGCTGATTTCAAAGCACAGAAAACAGACTCAATAGCCCTAACAGCATTGCTTGTAAATTTTGGCAGATTCATATAGTGAGAATGTATGTAGCTATTAGTTAATGACATATAAGGGATGGTTTAAAAAAACAACAAAAAAACAGTATATAGTTAATGACTTCTGCCTGCATTTGGGATTTCAAGTGACTTTCCCAGTTTTTTAATGTTTGAATTTTCAAAGTGTGAGTTGTCATTTTAAAAACAGACAAAGCAGTAAGCGCACTCTCATTGGAAAAAGCATGTGGTGAATCAGAAAACTGTACACAGAGAGAGGCATTTCTTCTGAGAGGACCTGAGCTCCTCCTCTGGTCCTCCAAAAGGCTGGGGAATGGTAATCCCAGCACTGTTCCACACTCCATGCTAACTGGGCCTCAGCACTCTGAAGAGAGTCCAAACTGCAGGACAAGACTGTCTTCTTGACCCGGTCTCTTCAGCTACAATGATGCCATTTTCTTTCAGCTAGGCTCCATAAAATCCATAAACAACACGGTAAGAAACTTTTACAAACGTTTCCCAAATACAACACACTCACAGGTCAGCCGCACAGTTACCTGTCTCCCTTTGGTTTTCTCTTCTGCAGGGCCTTCCCTTTGGGTCTTCTTTCACTTCCTAAGCAGGGGCTCCCACCTGGTCCTGTTACCCGTATTGACTCAAGGCCTTTGGGGGATTTTTTAAATGTAAATTCCACTGGCTCTCCTTCTTTTAAGCTTCTAAATCCTTCCATGAATAGTTTGCTCTGTAAAGAGTAGGGGAAAGAGAGATATTATGATTATCACTGCTTTTATAAATTATCTGAATAATTTTTTTTTCTTTTTTTTTTTTTTCTTTTTTTTTTTTGGTTTTTCGAGACAGGGTTTCTCTGTGTAGCTTTGCGCCTTTCCTGGAACTCACTTGGTAGTCCAGGCTGGCCTCGAACTCACAGAGATCCGCCTGGCTCTGCCTCCCGAGTGCTGGGATTAAAGGCGTGCGCCACCACCGCCCGGCCCTAAATTATCTGAATAATTTTAAGATTATCAAAGCAAGAAATTCTGTTACCCATTACAAACGTATAGGTTTTGTTTTATTTTACTGAAGTTTGATAAACCTTACAATGCTGGCAGTTAAAAGCCTATACCATTTTGTAAAAAGCAATTTAGTGATACAGAAATGTAAATGTACACATTCTTGTCCCATCCATTCTACCACAAAGGTTCTAGTATAAAGCCAAAGCGATACCACCATCCTGACCTGAGATCAGGCCCCAGGACCATGTAGAAAAGGAGAGAGCTGACTCCAAGCTGTCCTCTGACCTCCACATGAGCATCATAACCACACACACACACACACACACACACACACACACACACACACACACACACGCAATAAATAAATGCAATAACACTTTTAAAAAGAAGATCTTACTATATACAAACAGTATTTTTTTTTAAAGCAACTACAGCAGTGTCTGGTAAAAGAAATTATATCAGCCTTAAGAACATTTTAATCCCATTGATTAAACAAATTCTACTAGAACTATATAATATAATAATATCAAGATTATCTTTATTAAGATTTTTATTTAGCTCTGGGCAGGTAGTTTTTCTGTTACTGCCTTACCCACTGCTCTCTTTGTAGTATGTTAAATAACGTCTTTTTTCCTTTAAAAAAATAAAGGTACTTAGTGCTACATGTATTGATGTAGGAAGACAAACATGTGATATTGTTGTGCCTAAAAAAGAATAAAGAACATGTGCCTACCATAATGTCATCAACAGTTTTTCTTTTATTTTTTGAGATTATACTATATTTATATCATTTCCTCCTTCCCTTTCCTCCCTCCCAGCCCTCTTTGTTATCCTTCAAATTCATGGCCTCTTTCTTCATTCATTACTATTACAGTCAATAATGTTATATTTACTGATACATATTTATAAACAAATCACTAATACAACCTGCCCAGTCTGTATAATGTTGCGCATATGAATATTTTCAGGGACAACCATTTGGTATTGGGTAGGAAACACAATTTTTAAAGACTCATATTTATTTTTGTAGCGATGGAGTACAGACAGAGCAAAACACTACATCATAGAGTCACTTTCTCTACTCTGTTGTAAGCAGGAAGTTTTCTATGATACTTTATTGTGTTTCAGGAATATGTTCTACTAGAACAATTGACTTTTATAACTTATAGTTATTATTTTAAATTTTTTTTCTCAATGACAAAATCATAACCTGGATTTCAAACATTCCTTCACTCTTTTAATATTACTTTTTCTGTCAAGGTGAATATGCTGATTCAAAATGTACTAAGATAATTAAATCACTAGTTTTTTATTTACCTGTCTGGATTCCTTTTTGTGTATTTTGCAAATCCAACTTGGAAGACCTCACAGTTTGCAAGGATTTTTCTGATCTAATGTGGAAGACCTCGAAGTGTGTAAGGACTTTTCTGATCTAACATGGAAGACTCTGCCATTTGTAAACACTTTTCTGCATTGTATAGCAAAAGAAGAAGCAGTTATTGTCTTTTCTGATGATGTATAAACTCAGGCACTTTGTTCTTAGTAACAGCAGACCTGAAAAACAGACTGTGAATGAAGGGTTTGTGCTCTTGTGAATGTGTAAAATGTTATTTCTCCTTGGAACAGCCATCTTATCATATTAGTATCAGAATCTTGGAACAGCCACCTTATCATATTAGTATCAGAATCGTCCTCCCCTACCCAACTATCTCCAGGATAAAAATCTTAATGTAGCTTAATCCAGCAATGTCCTGATTTAGTTTATCAGAGGCCAGAAAACCATGACTTCAAGTTCACAACCCTAAAACCATCTATCTGCTAGGGTTTAGACCTGTTTTGTACCCTGCCCCCAGGAATTCACAGCTCCCAAGCTGGAAACCAGCATGCAATTGCTGGGGGCTGGGCCTGCTAGCAGGACCCCAGGTCAACTGGACTCAGGCTTTCTAGAGAGACTGTAAACTGCAGTCTTTCTGTATTCCCACCATGATGCTGTCTACCCACTAGACCTTTTCCGCAGGCAGAAACAGTGCCCCCAGTACCTGAGTACCTGACTTTGAACATCCTGAACTACGAACTACATAAGCCTCTTTTATGTATAAAATTTGTCTTCATTACAGTAACAGTAAACTGGCTGCTAGATACAGTAGTCTCCCAGTTTGCTTCCCAAAGTTTCCATTACCAAAGGTAACAGTAGTTAGAAAATACTAAATGAAAACATTCAGAAATAAGTGATAAGCTTAAGATGTAAATCAATGAGTAGTGGGATGAAATTTCTGGCATCCCACCCCGTTGCAGAGGATGAATCATCTCTTCAGTATCCTGTGTTCCTACTTCCTACTGATCATTAGTGAGCAGCCATGACGTTCATCAGATCCACCTGACCCCCACAACTGAAATGGCCCCTAAGGAAAACAGTAATGTTGACGATGCAATTATGCTGGAATGATGCTCTAGAGTACTTTAAGTTAAAAGGCGACAGGCAATGACTTAATAAGGGAATAAGAATACCCACAAGCTGAGGTTGCAGAGAGTGACAATGAAGCTAATCTATACACAGCACTGCTGAAAGGAAAGGGAATTCATTGTTCCTTCTCAAACTGCAGAAGTGAGGGCCACAAAGCATAGTGCTTAGTGAGGAAGAAAGGGACACTCGTAAACGACTTAAATAAGGAAACACAGTGTACAGAGGGTTTGGTCCAGTGTTTTCCCTGCATCCTCCTCCAGCACCCAATGGTCATCTTAGAATATATATTCCACATAAAAAAAGGAAACTAACTATAAGTAGCCCAAATAATTACATGGGATGCATAATGATATTACTTCAAAATTTAGTACAAAGGGAGACTATTCTTTGTGAAAATAACATGTACAATAAAAGAAAAAAAGACTATTTCTGGTACAGGTCATGTGACAGTGAAAATTTTCAGGTTGAAGTCTGAATTTGACAGACCTTTTCTGCTGTCTGGTGGAACATGGGAGGGAAAGAGATCATGACTAAATCATCTCTGTTAAAGCCATCTGAACAATTCTAAAGCAGCTTTTCTTTCCTCCCTTCCCCCTAAATCAAGCTCACTTACTGTAAATCAGGAGAAGTGGAGTTAATAGTTGACTATCGACTACAGAACTGAGGAACAGCTGTTTAAGCCACAGCTCTCCCAAGTTCACACTTCGTTTCTGTAACAAGCGAAGTCTACAGTATATTGGTGTACTTTTACCAACTTAATGATTGTATTCTTCATTAAGGTAGGCATGGTTTTTAGTTTACACTCAGGCCTAAGGATTCCCAGATCCAACCAGGTGGCAAGAGAGAAGAGACTGCCACCAAGCTGTCCTCTGAACACCATATGGCATGCCCACATACTACACACACACACTATAAAATTCTAAAACAAAGTTTTTTAATCACCATGTCTTTGTAATTAAAGCGAAATCTTAGCAAATATACTGTTTAAATATCAAAATAACTCAAATATAAATGGTAAAGATTTGCTGAAAGGGAGAATTATATTATTTTATGTCAAAATCAACCTTTAACCCTGATTTACTAATTTTTATGAATGGCTCCATTGTTTTAGACATATATTGTTACTGATCTTGTGCATACTTAAGTCATAACCTCTCTTTCACTTGTCACATCCATCTCACTGGATTGCCATTCCCTATTTCAGTCCCAGTATCTTCTACTACAATAAGTATAACAGTTTCTTCAGAACTCATGCAGCACTGAGTCTCCTCTCTGATGCCCTTGAATGCTGTCTCTCAATTAACTCCACCTTTTAGACTCAACTCAGAGTTTTACTGCCTTCTTAGACTGTAGGTTAAGAGCACTTACTACTCTAGCAGAGGACCCAAATTCAGTTCCCAGCACCTATACAGCAGCTCACAACCCTCTGCAACTCCAGTCCTAGGGGATCCAACATCATTTGGTCAGCACTGCATGTACATGGTGTACTTACATGCATGTGGCAAAACACCCATACACATAAAATAAAAGTAAATATTTATTATTTCAGATAAAAAGAGGGAAATGTGGAGATATATTGTGTACCCTAATAAACTTGCCAGAGGATCAAAGGACAGCGCTAGCCACTTGATAGAGGTCAGGCAGTGGTGGCACACACCCTTCCATTGGAAGTAACACGTAAACAATTTCCTCAGTCTATAGTTTACCATTACGTGGATGACATTTTACTAGCTAATTCAAATGTAGATACTTTAGAAAGAATGTTTGAAGAAGTAAATAAAATTTTGCCTTGTTGGGGACTACAAATTGCTCCTGAAAAGATGCAAAGGAGATTCTATTAATTATTTGGGATATAAAATAGGTCTACAAAAAATTAGACCCCTAAAGGTGCAAATAAGGAGAGATCGATTATGGTGTCCAACTTTCAAAGATTATTAGGAAACATTTCCAATCTACGGACCACTATTGGGGCAAAAAATGATGAACTCAGTAATTTGTTCAAAACCTTAGAGGGTGACGAGGACTTTAATAGTCCAAGAGAATTATCAGCTGAAGCTGAGAGAGAATTGGCTTTGGTGGAAAAGAAAATACAGGAAAGACATGTGGATTGTGTGGATCCAAAGCTTGATTGCATTCTGGTTATTTTACCCTCTAAGCATTCTTCTACAGGAATTTTAATGCAGAGGGAAGATATTACATTGGGATGGATATTCCTACCAAATAAACTTAAAAACTTATGTGGAAAAGATCTGAGTAGATTTTAAAAGGAAAACTGAGACTCCGTCAATTAGCAGGAATAGACCCAGCAGAAATTGTCGTACCTTTAACTAATGATGAAATTGACAAATTATGGACAGTAAGTGAACCTTGGCAAAGATCTTGCAGTAAGTTTTTGGGAGAGATTAACAGCAAACAGCCTAAAAGCAATAGAATTGAACTTATACAGAGAGCTGATTGGATCCTGCCTCAAATTGTACAAGAAACACCAATATCTGGATTCCTTACATTTTATACAGATACAAACCAAAAGGGAAAGTCAGGTTACAAATCAGAAAATTTAAATAAAGTGGTTCAAAGTCCTTATAATTCTGTCCAAAAATTGGAATTATATGCCATTCTGATGGTATTAATGGATTTTTCGGAAACTCTCAACATAGTTACTGACTCTCAGTATGCTGAAGAATGGTCTTACATATTGAAACTGCTGAATTTATCCTTGATGAGTGAGAATTAACTTCATTATTTATTCAATTACAAAAAATAATCAGGAATAGGAAGCATCCTTTATATATAACTCACATCTGATCCCATATGAGTCTGCCAGGTCCTCAAGCAAAAGGTAATGATGAGATTGATAAAGAAATGTGCTGGAGGCCTCAGAATTTCATAAAAAAAAATATGTCAATAGTAAAGTTTTAAAAAAGGATTTTTCCATAACCTGGCAACAAGCCAAGGAAATTATATGGAAATGTCCTACTTGTTCTTTTTACAGTCATACTCCACTACCAACAAGATGTAACCCAAAGGGTACTCAGAGGAATAAAATCTAGCAGATGGATGTGTTTTACTTTGCAGAATTTGGAAAATTGAAATATGTACACCACACCATTGATACCTATTCAGGATTTCAATGGGCAACTGCTCTGAGTTCTGAAAATGCTGATTCTGTAATCATGCATTTGCTAGAAGTTATGGCCATCATGGGGATACCTGCAAAAATTAAAACTGACAATGCTCCATCATATGTCTCTGTTAAAATAAAACAGTTTTTTGCTTATTACAATATAAAGCATATTACAGGTAAACCACATAAACCTACAGGACAAACAGTTATAGAAAGATCAAACAGAACTCTAAAGGATATGCTAAATAAACAGAAAGGGATAACAAAAGCCCCCAGAAAGAGATTACATAATGCTCTATTAACTTTGAATTTTCTCAATGCTAATGAGAAAGAAACAACAGCTGCAGAGAGACACTGGATAACAGAAAAAACTACAGAATTAAATCAGCCTGTATACTTTAAAGATGTGCTGACCTCAGAATGGAAAACAGGATATGTATTACGCTGGGGACGAGCTTTTGTTTCTACAGGGGAAGAAAAGCTATGGATACTATCAAAATTGATAAAAGTTCAATTTGAACAAGAGAGACTTGTAATTAGAAGAGGTGATAGTTCATCAACCAGCATGACCATTCAATTTAAACTAACTTATACCACTAACAAATGCTTTTCATTTGATCAGATATAACTTGCCAAAAAAGAATCTCCCCAAAGTTAGAGTTAGGGAAGGTCTTTGTTTTTGTCTTTCAGGAGAATGAAGGCTAAGGTATCTGAAGAACACTGGACAAATAAGAAATATGAAGAAAAAGTTCAAGTCATCCAGAAAAAATGTCCCAAGAAAAAGAATAAATTGGTCTATTGGTATATCACATATCTAACAGGGTAAAATTTCGTAAGTCTTTCTAAATGTTTGCTTCTGCTCTTCTCTACAAACACATAATGCAAATGGTCTTCATGTAGTCCCAGCTCAATTAAAAATTAAAGCTGGCTTTGGAGTTGGAGCATGGCTCTCTCCTTCTCTAAACCCAAGTATGCTTGTTAAAAGGAAAATCCAAAATCTGTTTCATGTCAGAAGAGCCACCTGACACGGGACAGAAGAAAAATCAAAATTAAGGGATTATTCTATTGCCACTAATCTCATAATTCTTTGGTTTTGACTCTTTAAAACTTTTCTTAAGGAATGAATTTTATATCAAAATTTATAATACATATATATATATATACTTTTAAAACTTTTGTCATATATTAATGGTCATATAGAGTACTAACTAATTCTAGAGAAAAGGCTTCATCCAGCATCCTGTACATGATTTTGGGTTTGAGTCTCTATCAGTTTTCTGCAGTGAACCATGACCACGCCTAACAACGACTTTGAAGTCTCCAAAAAGATGATGGGGCCCCACAACGACGATTTAATCAGGATGATGACAATACCACTGAGCTGACAAACACCACTCAAAGATTGGCTTTGGACTACAAACTGCTCAGGACAATTTCAAGAGATGGCTAGCTGAGATGATCCAGATTCACAGACCACTTATTTAAGGACTTGAGACAAGCCCTGCATTTTCCCATTATGCAGAGACTGAACAACAAATGACACAGCTACCTCTTTCAGGATTTGACAATTAACCTCAAATTTTTCTTTTCAGGGTCCCCTAAAAATGCATTTGCCCCCAGACAGCAGGAAGTAATTTTAAGAACACGATGCCCACATTCCCAAGAGGTGGGGTTGGTGATTTTTGGTGATTCAATGGATTATCGATAATTATCATTGTTTGGGATGGTTGGTTACAAGTTTTTATTGCTAATGGTCAGGATAAAGACTAAGCAAAGGAGATTAGATTTAGGGTTCTTGTTTGAAAAAAAAAAGAAAATACAAGAAAAAAAAGAGGACATAGATGTGATAAAAGGTAGATTATTGAATCTACTCAGAAAAAAGAGAATATGGATATGATAAGATAAAAAGGCAGATTATTGAATCTATTTTTAAGAAGCAACTAATAGTTTTAAATATTTTACATTAGATTGGATTCTTGTATATTGTATACAATTTTTGTATATTGATACAAATTTGAGATTAATTTTGTTAGAAAATACTCTACATATATTTCTAATCTTGTTCAAGGTATTGTACCTATACAGCTCACTTAACAATGTAATGCAAATTGCTAGTCCTTGAAAGTTATTACCAACTAATTAGGATATAAAGAAATGCAAGTGGGGCTGGAGAGATGGCTCAGAGGTTAAGAGTGCTGACTGCTCTTCCAGAGGTCCTGAGTTCAATTCCCAGCAACCGCATGGTGGCTCACAGCCATCTGTAATGAGATCTGGTGCCCTCTTCTGGCCTGTAGTCATACATGCTGTATACATAATAAATAAATAAATCTTAAAAAAAAAAGAAAGAAATGCAAGTTAGTATTTAGTCACCTATTACAATTGAACATGTAGTCAGGTTAGGTATGTTTTTAAGGTCAAACAGATATTTTAGATAGACAGGACATCTTCAAACACTTCAGATCTACAGAATATGGCATCTAAGATATTTTAGTAACATAGCCTCTTTTTTTTTTTATATGAAAATGAGACATATCTGCTCCTGGCAGCACCAATTTTCAGAGAAGATGATGGGCATTTAAGAAATTCCTTATAGTTTACTTTCTTTGTGGCAAAAGTTAGCCACTGGGCAAGAAAGTGCCCTTACATCGATTGTTGACAGTATGCTGTCCAAATGGACAAGACACAAAAAAAGCATTGCCAAGACAAGGTAGGAAAGCCCTTTAGAAAATCCTGCTTCACAGATGAGACCTGTAGGCCAAAGATGGATGCCCCAATGTTGCAGAGGAACCTTGAGAGATGTCCAGGCAGCCAGCTGTTTCTGTCATTTCTCACATTTTTTGGAAGTCACTTGTTTGCACTTTCTGCTTACTCAGTTAATATTATTTCCTTCTCAGTTCTCTGAGGGAGTTGAAGACTAGGTAGTAATAGTTTTCCTTGTTAAGAAAATCAGAAAAGAAACTTACTACAGAAGTGTAAAGTGTGCAAGTTTGAAAGACATCAAAAGATAGTTTTCGGTTGGTAATAAAAGTTATGATAGAGAGTGAATTAGGCATAACATTTTGTACTCACCAAAATAGAATAAACAATGGAGTATTTTTTCTGAATCTGTCAAATTTTAATGGACTGGACATTGTTAATGTAATTCTTGGCTGTATATATTGTGCGTATTTATTGTACTTATTGGATATGGTTTTTTTGTATTAGTTATAGCCTTCTTTTATTATTTTAGACAAAAGGGGGAAATGTGGTAATGTATTGTATACCCTAATAAACTTGCCTGAGGATCAGAGGACAGAGTCAGCCACTAGATTAGAAATAGAGGTCAGGCAGTGGTGGCACACATCTTTAATCCCAGCACTTGAGATCTCATGCCTTTGCTTGGGAAGCACACACGCCTTTAATCCCAGGAAGTAATATGGCAGGGCAGAGAAAGGTATATAAGATGTGAGGAAATGGGAACTCTCTCTCTTTAGACTGAGGATTTTGTAGAGGTAAGAACTAGTGGCTGGCTGTTCTGCTTCTCTGATATCAGCTCTCACCCTGATATCTGGCTCTGGGTTTTTTTTTCTTAAGACCATCTAAGATATGAACAAATAAATATTTATAAAAATATAGTGTAACAATTTTTAAATCTATACATAAGAGTTATATAAGGCAAAAGTTTTGGTGTTTGTGCTTATATTTTCATTATACCATTTCTTTGATAAAACAAAAAATACTTTATGTAAGAGAGAACCACAACTATTGAGTGAATAAATGAACAAAGGAATGAAGATAATTTAGAACAAAATGCTAACCTGCCTATAAGAAAAATTTCATGTGTATAAGGGGGCATATTAACTGTCAATTTGCATATCAGTTAGCCTAGCCAGCACCATTAATTTGCATTCCTCTTCTTCCAATCAAGGTTGTTGGTTTTTTTTTCTCCTGCTTCTTTTGGTCCAATTTTTAATTTTTAAATTACATTTATTTATTTGTGTGTATGTATATGTGAAATGTGGGCACATGCATGAAACAGTTCTCATGAGGCTGTCCAAGGACAACTTGCTTGTTGGAAATTGGTTCTCTCCTTCCACCATGTGGGTTCTGGGCATAGAGATCAAGTTATCAGGCTACATGGCAAGCACCTTTACCCACCTAGAATATGGGCTTCCAATTTATGCTTGCAATGGGCTCAGTATATGCTTGAGACAGATGGGACAGAATCAGGCTGGTTGGAACAAAAGGGAAAAAAGGCAATAAAAACTAGAGGCATCTTTTTTTTCTCTTTGAGGAAAGACTTCAAGAGCTCCAAAGTCTGATATGATGAATGTCAGAGTTCTTGTTAGAAGCCAATAAAAACTAGAGGCATCTTTTTTTCTCTTTAAGGAAAGACTTCAAGAGCCCCAAAGTTTGATATGATGAATGTCAGAGTTCTTGTTAGAAGCACAGACAAATTTTTCTTGGGAAAAAAGGTTATAAAGTGAAAGACAATTCTTGGAAAACTACCCTTCTGGATTCCCATAAAATAAGTTAATTCACGTTTACAATTTAAGGACGCATATTGTGAATGAACCTGGTTTTAACTATGTCTCCATCAAGAGCAATTTCTCTCATTTGCCCCCACACAAGAATTTTACTAGCATAAGTATACTGAATGTTTATTTTTCTACAATGGCTCTTTGAGAAACTATAAACCTAATAAAAAGACTGTTTTACCCACATAAAAACCAGTTTTCACCCCTTATAATATTACCTCATTTAGAATATGTGAACAATCAAAAAGGTGCAATAAAGAAAACAATGGAACAGAGTGCTGACCCAAACTCTAATCCCAGCTTTGGGAGGCTGAGGCAAGAGGATCCTAAGTTCAAAGCAAGCATAGGACACAGAATGAATTCCAAGTCAACTTGAGCTACATAACAACAAGCCCAAAATAGAGCAAAATGAAACAGAAAAAAAAAACAATGGATGAATTAAAAAGGAATGTAATAAATACAGACTCCAGATAGTGGTGGTGCGCACTATCAATCCCAGCACTTGCAAAGTAGAAAAAGGAAGATCAGGAAGGAGTTCAAAGTCATCCTCAGAAACAATGTATTCTAGGCCAGCCAGGACAAGTAAAATCCTATCTCAGAAAAGAAAAGAACAAAAAAATCTGGTCTTTTTTTTTTATCCATTAGAATAGTCTTGAGTTTTAATTAGAATGTTAAATTCATTTATAATGTAATTACTTTTGTGATCAATTTATATATACTCACTTAATTTTCTGCTTATCCCATTTTGGGTTAACTTTTCCTTGCTTTCTGAAATAATTCAAGGGTTAGAGGGAAAAAGGCAGACAGATCAGAAGTTCAACATCTTCCTCATCAGCCTAGAATACATAAGACTGGAAAGAAAGAAAAATAGAAAGGAAAGGGAAAGAAAACACAAGCCACAAAAATCAGGAATCAAGGTGGGTTTATCACCACCAATCCTACATTAAAAAGTATAGCAAAACATGATGAAGTTTTTTAAAAATACCAGTGAAATCAATAACTTAGAAGAAATGGTAAATTCTTTGAAGAGTAAGACAATGTGACAAGGTTTTATGGTTTCCATCTATGGTCCCTGGCTCATGATCCCTATAGCTATTGTTATCTCCTATGTGATGAGAACAACATTGTGGTGTTTGAGGCCTTAGAACCCCAAATCTCTTCCCCTCTGACCTTCTCCTGTCTCCTGTGACCTGTTCTCTTATTTTCCACAGGGAAGATCATAGAGATTTAAAACATTCTACTCTCTATTTGCCTTGGAGCTTCCAGCCATTAAGAAAGTCTCTGACCTATCATGTCTGGCAGTAGTTCACAGGATGTCCATTCAGAAATGGCCCTGTCTATCTCCCCAAAGGAGGGAAACTGTTAAGAATCTGAATTGGGGGCTGGAGAGATGGCTCAGTGGTTAAGAGCACCGACTGCTCTTCCAGAGGTCCTGAGTTCAATTCCCAGCAACCACACAGTGGCTCACAACCACTTGTAATGAGATCTGGTGCCCTCTTCTGGCCTGCAAGGACACATGCAGGCACAATACTGTATACACAATAAATAAATAAATATATAAAAAAAAAAAAGAATCTGAATTGGTAGGTTTTCTCACTGTAGTCTGGAAACTTTATTACATCCTTTGGTCCAGTAATATTCTGTACCATTGCCCATTACTCAATTATGTTTATGCAATACAGTCCTCATAAAAACTCAAAAGAATGGGCAGGGTTTGAAAGAGCTGAACACATGGAAACTTACAACATGTTAAACAAGAACTGATGTTTTCGACTTTCTAAACTTAACACAAGATGAAACAGAAAATCAAAATTGAAGTACAGTTCAATAAAAACTACCAGCAACCTACAACAGAAGGAAACATCCCGAAGACACTAAAGGAACTCTCAACAGCGACTCAGACTTAATAATGCAGGACCGAACCTGCCCTGAGCGGGGAGGAGGGCAGCAGTACCCACTCTCCCCTTCTCTCTGCAGCCATGTGCTGGAGGCTCTGTCTTTACAACAACAACAAAAATGGCAGCAATATTAGAAAGGAAGGCAACTTGTCTCTATTTTATACATAATATGACTGTGTAGAATATCCCATGGAACCTGCAAAGCAACTACTAAGAATTAATAAATAACTCAGCAGGTATGATGAATCAACATAAATACACAAAAATCTACTGAAGTTTATACACTAACAAATTTAATTTTTTTTCTTTTTTTAAATGAATTTCTAATACTATGTACACAGAAGAGGGTACTAGATCTCATTACAGATGGTTGAGAGCCACCATATGGGTGCTGGGAATTGAACTCAGGACCTCTGGAAGAACAGTCGGTGCTCTTAACCTCTGAGCCATCTCTCCAGCTCCAAATTTAAAAATTTTTAATGAGCCATTTCTATCAAAACTGCAAAATAATTTAGAAAGTATTATATCTAAGATGTCTTACAGTAAAAGAAATAATAACAGTGCTACATCAGAACTAACAACTTAAGAAGATACATGGTAGAATGAATTAGAAACAGTATTATCATTTGCCAGGCATGGTGGCATATGCCTGTAATCTCAGCACTCAGGTACTGAGCCAGGAAGAATGAAGTTAGAGGTCAGTCTGGCATACAAGTAAGTTACAGGGCAGCCAAGCCTACACAGGAAGACCCTTTCTCAAAACAACAACAACAAAATACTCTACCTAATGTTTGTTAATATATATACAACAATAGTAAGCTGTTAACTGTCATTAGTTTGAACTATAAAATACCAACTCAGAAGAAAAGAAAAAATTCCTAGATAGCTTACCAAAGAAACAGAAAATCTAACAGACCAATAACAAATAATGAAAATGATTCAGCAATAAGAAGTCTCCCATTAGAGGAAACTTTAAAACCAAATGATTCCAATGCTACCTCTATCAAATATTTTAAAAAAGAAGAACCAATACCAATTTGTCCTAACATACTCTACAATGTGTGGCTCCCCTGATACCCAAACCAATCAAAAATACAATTTAAAAAGGATGCTACTAGCCAATATCCTTGATGAACACAGATGTAAAATTTGCAAACCAAACAAGCATACAATTTAAAAAGGGAGCCACTAGCCAATATCCTTAATGAATACAGATGTAAAAATCTGCAACAAAATTCTAGCAAAACAAACTGACCAATACATTATAAAGACTCACCACAATAAAGCAAGATTCAATACTGCTGTGGGATGTTCTGTATGCTGTGAATGTGTTGGCCAGTAGCCAGGCAGGAAGTATAGGCAGGATAAGCAAAGAGAATTCTGGGAAGTGGAAGGCTGAGTCAGTAGAGCAACATGTAATGGCACACAGGTAAAGCCAAAGAACACGTGGCAACATATAGATTAACAGAAATGGACTGAGTTTAAATGTAAGAGCTAGTCAGTGGTAGGCCTTAGCTAATGCCCGAACAGTTTTAAGTAATATAAGCTTCTGAGTAATTATTTTATAAGCAGCTGTGGGGTCCGTGGGGCTGAGCAGGACCAGAGAAAACTTCAGCTATAAACACTAGTATGCAAGAAGGGCTCAACATAGCCAAATCAATAAACACAATGGACCATATCAACAGAATAGAAGAAAAAAAAAAACAATCTTCTCAATAAAATGCAGAAAAGGCAACAGACAAAATTCAACATGGTAAGAACAAAACTATAGAAGAAACATACTTAAACACAGTAAAAGTCATTTCTAATAAGCCAACAGTTAACATTACACCAAACTGGGAAAAGCTGAACATGTCCTCAGTAAGAAACAGAAGAAGATCAGGACATCTGCTTTCACCACTTTGATTAAATACTGAGAGTCCTAGCCAGAACAGTTCAATAAGGGAACAAAAAGTCAGAAGAAAGACAAAGTGAAATCATCACTTTTTGATGATGACATGATCTTACATATGAAAATCTCTAAAGAAAGAGTCTATGAAAAACATTTCATAAGAACATTAAATGAACAAAGTTGTAAGACATGAACATGAAAATCGGTGCTGCTGCATGCCAACAGCAAATTATTTAATGTATAGATAGACAAAACTCAAATAAAAATATAATATCCAAGAACAAAGTGGTGAAAGAGCTCTATAAAATTATAAGGCACTGAAAAAGAAACTAAAGATGACACACAAATTATGGAGAGATATTCATTTTCACAGATTAGAAGAAATAATAGCATTAAAATGTCCATATTGACAAAAAATGACCTATACATTTGATAGGATTTCTATCAAAATATCAATGACATTTTTAATAATGTCTTTAATTATTTTGAGAAAATTATACCATGTTTTGGTCATATTCTTTCCCCTCCCTCAACTCATCCCAGGCCCTTCCCTACTTCCCTACCCACCCAACTTTATGCTCTTTCTGTTAGGTGTCCAGTTCGTGCTGGGACCTGCTCTGGAGTGTGACTGATATAGCATGTCACTTCATTGAAAAATAAAATAAAATAAAAAAATAAAAACCTGATTTCCCCTCTCACAACAGCTATTAGTTATGATCAGCCTCCTGGCTAGGGATGGGATTTTGTCTATCTTGAGCATATGCAGATCCTAAACATTGCATGGAACCACAAAAAACTCCAAGTAGCTAAACCATTCTTATCAAAACAACAGGATAGCCGGGCGGTGGTGGCGCACGCCTTTAATCCCAGCACTCGGGAGGCAGAGGCAGGCGGATCTCTGTGAGTTAGAGGCCAGCCTAGGCTACCAAGTGAGTTCCAGGAAAGGCGCAAAGCTACACAGAGAAACCCTGTCTCGAAAAACCAAAAAAAAAAAAAAAAAAAACAAAACACCACAACAGGATAGAAGACATTACGCTACCAGACTTCAAAATGTGTAACAATCAAAACCGACAGGAATGGGCATGACCAAAAACGGAAAAGAACAGAGATCATAGAAGGAAACAAACACATGTACAGTCAGTTGTTTTTTTCAAAATGATACTGAGAATGAACACTGAAACAGAAGTCTATTTTTTAGACTTATTTATGTGTATGAATGTCTTGCTTATACGCATGTATGTGCACCATGTGCCCACAGAAGTCAGAAGGTGTTGGCTTCCCTGGAACTGGAGTTACAAAAGGTTGTGTGCCACCATGTGGACGCAGGTAATTGAACTCAGGTTTTTCAGTTAATCATACAGGGAAATTGACAGTTCGGATTACCTAGTAAAAGACACTTCATTAAAAGTCAAGTAGAGAATGTGTTGCCTCATTTATTTCGAGTTTTAAAAGGGGGGAACTGACTTATGGGTTTAATTTAAAAAAAAAAAAAAAACATGGTAAAAGCAGGCATGGTGGTGCATGTTTCTAATCCCAAAAGCAGAGATAGGTGGATCTCTGTGAGTTTGGGGCCAGTCTGATCTACATAGTGAGTTCTAGGATGGCCAGGGCTACATAGTGAGACCCTGTCTCAAAAAGTAAATAAATAAATAAATTTTTTAAAAAGAAAGAAAGAAAGGAAGGAAGGAACAAATGAATTAAAAAAAAGGAAGAAAGGAATGAAGGGAAAAAAGAACAGTTACTTGAAAGAGAAAAATAAAAAGAATAATTGTTTCCTATAGAGATAGTCCAGTGACAGGTTAACTTCAAGAGGAACACGAAGGATCTTTCTGGATTGACACTGATGTTCAATGTCTATGTGGTTCTCTCTTTTCTGATAAGTTCAACTTGTGTCAAGTTGACATAAAAATAGCCAACACAAGAGCCAAACCCAAGGCCACAAACATGTTAGGGTTATGTTCATTCCTAAAAGCTATTTGAAAAAGAAAATCCATTACAGCATATTATAATTATGCTGTGAAGAATATTTCTGCAGCTAAAATAAGTAAATATGAAATGTTACTTTAAAAAAGATATTATATATATATATATATATATATATATTCTGTGTGTGTGTGTGTGTGTGTGTGTGTGCGCGCGCGTGCGCGCGCACTCACACGGCTGAAGGTGTCCAAAGGCCAGAGGTATGAGACACCCCTTTAGCTGGAGTTACAGATGGTTGTGAATGGCCCAACATGGATATGGGGAACTGAGCTCAGGTCCTCCACAAGAGCTAGAGAGCCATCTCTCCAGCCCCTTAAATGTTTACTTAGCCAAAACTTTTGCCCTTTGTGCTTGTTTGGGATGACTATTAGAAGAGATGGCCTTTTGCAGTAGGAAATCTGCTGATTATATGGAAGATAAAGTAAAAGGCAATATGACAGCAAATTCCAAAAGCAGCACCTACAGAATGTACACTTGGTGGCAGGACAGGAAAGGCAGTGAGGCTGAGGAGTGAAAGGGTAGAGAAGTGCTCTTCCTTGGTGGTGGTTGGTTTGGTTTGTGTTTTATATGTGTGAGTGCTTTCCAGCATGTATGTATGCACACCTGTGCATGCTTGGCACCAAAGAGATCAGAGGGTGCCAAACCTCTGAAACTAGAGGGTAGAGTTACAGATGGTTTGAGCCTCCACATGGGTGCTAGAAACCATGGGGTCCTCTGCAGGAGCTGCTAGTGTTCTTAATCACAGAGACAGCTTTCTGGCCCCTTTGCCTTGTTTTTGTCCATGCTTTGAAGAACTATTTGATGTTTAAATAATTATTTGCACAGCCAGGCATAGTGGCACATACCTTTAATCCCAGTACTTGGGAGGCAGAGGCAGGTAGATGTCTGTGAGTTCAAAGCCAGCTGGCTCCAAATAGTGAGTTACAGGACAGCCAGAGCTACATACTGAGACCCTGCCTAGGAAAGAACAAACTGTAAAATTAATTTAACATTAAAACCATAGCAATGGTGAGAGATCCCTAAATACATGGTCTCTACAGCCTCTTCATCTATTTACTCCTCTGCCCTTGGTAAAGTGACCTTTGTTCTCAAATCTCCACCTAGGAGAATGTTCTAACTAGGATCAACCCAGTGAGATCTTCAATCTTCAGCCTACTCATGTGGAATTTGGCTTTTTGTTGTTTTTTGTTTGTTTTGTTTTGATTTTTGAGACAGAGTTTCAAATAATTTGTGGCCCTGGCTGTCCTGGAATGTGCTCTGTAGACCAGGCTGGCCTCAAACTCAGACATCTGCCTGCCTCTGCCTCCCAAGTGCTGGGATTAAAGGTGTGCACCACTGCCAGGTGGATATGGTATTCTTACTTTCTGCTTCAAAGCCCTTAGCATGTAGCACCATCAGGCCTAATTTTCCTTGTTGTGCATGTGGTCATTCCCCTTTGCTATAGCCACACACTTGTGAAAATATCAGTGTGCAAATGTTTCGTGCTGTCTTCAATAGACATATTTTATATATTTAAATATCTATGTACATTATATTCCTTGGTTTCATATACTACTTATATGATAACATCCATCACAACATATCCAGCTCATACTTCTTTATACATTCAACCACAGACTTCCACACTGACTTTGTTACTAGATCTAAATATTAAGAAAGCTCATACCCTCACTATTACCAGCTAACATATCTACTGCTCACTGTATGTCCTGGTTACTTTTTTATCAGCTTAACATAAGCTAGAGTTATTTGGGAAGAGATACTTCAATTGAGAAAATGCCTCTATCAGATGGCCTGTAGGCAAGTCTCCACGGCATTTTCTTTTTTATCATTATTTTCAATACATTTTAAAATTAAAACATTTTTTAATTTTACTAACCCATCCCATCTTTCTCCCTCTTGAAATCATGGCCTCTTTTCTTTAATTTTATACACTTAACTACAAAATAAAACAACTTGCAAATAAATAAAAACAATACATATATCAAAATTAATTCAAAGTCTATACAATTAACTTCCATACAATTAAAAATAGGCTTTGGAGTTTGTTTTTCTGTTTTGTTTTGTTTTGAGACAGATTATTACTAGATAACCCTGGCAGGACTGGAATTCACTTTGTAGACCAACCTGGCTTTGTACCTAGGAATATCCACCTGCCTCTGTCTCCCAAGTGCTGGGGTTAAAAGCATGCTCCACTACATCCATCAGAATAGGCATACAGAACAGAAGCTGTGACACTTCACATTAAATTTTACACTTTCAGTATCAAATATATTTCATGAACTTGATCACCAACAACAAAAAATCCCTAACAGAATTAGAACTAGAAAACAACTAGCTTTATGTCCTCTCTCATAACTCATGCCCATTACCTGTATTCAGTCCTTACTTATCTCCTTATATTTAGCCTTTCTTGATCTTTGTCTTCATGTTATACTGTACCTACATGTAATTTGTTTATATAAATTATTGGCTAGATTCTACATATTAGAGAACATTTATTTTCTTTTCAGCTTGTGTGACGTCGCCTAATACTATACATTCTAAGTCCATCCATTTTCCTGCAAAATTTTAACTTCATTTTTCTTTTGGAGTGAGGAGTATTTAATCTTATATACTTATCAAATTAAAGCACTATATATTAAAATTCCCATGTCATATTTCACAGGCTTAGAAAAAGTAACCTAAGATTTCATGTAGAATCACAAAAAAAGCAATCCTAAGGAGTAATAACAAGGTTAGAGATACCCAACCTCAAACTAGACTATAGAGCAATAGTGACAAAGACAGCCTGGGACAGGCGGAAGGACAGACAGGAAGACCAATGGAACAGAACCGAGGACCCAGAAATAAAACAGCAAGGCTATGCCTAGTTAATTTTTGATAAAGGATACAAACATAATTTGGAAACAAAATAGTCTGTTCAATAAATGGTGCAAAACTGGACTTCTACCTGCAGAAAAATGAAGTTAGATTCTTACTTTTCACCTTGTACAAAAATCAATTAATAGATCAAAGACCTTAATTTAAAAACAGAAACTTCTAGAAGAAAACACGAGGCTATCCTTCAAGATGTTTGGAGTAGGCAAGAACTTTTTAAAGAGCATCAGCAGCACAGGCGCCAACCCCAAGTCTCAACAGGTGAGACTACATGGAAATAAGAAACAATCAACAGAGTTCACAGCCCACACAATGGGAGGAGACTTTACCAGCTAGCTACACTTCTGGGAAGGGGCTTAAATTGAACTTACAAAGAAATAAAACTGCCAATCAAAAAATAGGCAAAAAACTAAGTAGGTAGTTTTCAAATTAGGGAATACAGACAGATTTTTTTTTAAGTGTTCAATATTCCTAGTTATCAGGAAAATGCACATTAAAACTATTTTAAGATACTAATCACTCAAATCAGAATGGCTACCATCAACAAAACTGACAACTATCAGAGAAACGGAGAAAGAGAAACCCTTATTCACTGCTGGTGGGAGTGCAAGTTAATACAGAAATTGTGGAAATCAGTTTGGAGAGTTCTCAAAAAAAATTAAACAGAACTACCATATGATGGAGCTATTTTACTCCTGGGCATATATACAGAGAACCACACACTCTACCAAAGAGAGGGGGAGGGGGGAGGGAGAGGGGGAGGAGAGAGAAAGAGAGAGAGAGAGGGATTAACCTAGTTGTCCATCAACAGATGAATAGATAGTGAACACTTGGTGTGTGTATGTATATATAATGCATACACATATATACATAAGCTGAACTACTACTATTTTGTTTATGGGTGTTTTGTCTGCATGTACATATAGGTACCACATGCATGCCTCATACTCACAGGCCAGAAAAAGGTGTATGATCTCCTGAAGTTACAGACCAGTGTATGCTGCCGTGCTGTATAGAGAAGATCAGCCAGTGCTTTTTATGAGCCATCCCTCTAGCCCTATATTTCCTTACTTGTTACTGTTACACATACAGACACACAGACACACCCCTGTTCAGTCTGTTTAGTGTTACTTGTAGTATGTGATTTTAGGTCTGACCACTTAGTATTTGATAACCAATGAGGGCTCCTCCCTGGGGAAGACTCCTTCTCCTGATTTCAGCAGCACTGTTTAGTTGCTTATAGTTCTTTGCCCATGGGTGCGGCAGGGGGAGGAGATTTCCCCCTTCATTTTTAGCTTGTCTATTGGTGGTGTATTTCTTCAGGTCTTGTTTAGACACCCATATTTTTGCCATAACATGGATGAAGCTTCACAGTCATTTTTAGGAGATACAATCTCACAGTAAAGTCCCTGCTCCCCTAGCTCTTACAATCCTTCTGCTTCCTCTTCCACCAGCCTTACGTGCAGGAGTAGTGCTGTGAATGTATCAATTAGGGCTGAACACCCACGATCACTTGTTCTGTACATTTTGACTAGTTCAGATTTTTTGTAATGCTCCCCTTTTTTTATGCAAAAAGAAGCTTCTCTGTTAAGAAGTGAGAGGTACAGTTACATGTGGTTAAAGATATTTAGAACTCAGTTGAGCATGTAATGGTTTAATAAAGTGGCAGCAGTAAGTTCTCCTACAATTTCCATGACCTCACTAACCCTGGGTGACTGGCTGGTAGGGCATTTTCTTACTTGCTGATTGTCTACTGTGGGCTGTGCCCTTCCTGGTCCTGGGATCTATAAGAAAGCAAACTGAACAGGCCAGGGGGAGTAAGCCAGTAAACAGCACCCCTCCATAGATTCTGCTCCTGCCTCCAGGCACCTGCCTCAATCCTGCCCTGATTTCCCTTCAAGACTGATTTTCTAAGTCTATCAGAATATCCCCTTCAGTAGCTCCCACACCTTGGACACTTAGGGAAGCATGCTTCTCTGTACTTACCTTTCCTTGTCCTCTATAACCATTCTTTCATGTGTGAACTTTGTTAATATCCCTTCCTTTCTCTTGCACATTGTCCCTTCCCCCTAGAGTACTGTTTTCTGTCATCCATCAAACCTAAACAATAGTTTAGGTTTGCACTACCTGTTACTGAAACAAAGACTAGGCACAGAAATCATTAGTCTATGAATGCAACTCAGACTTCTCCCAGCTTTCTCACAGAGATGTGAGTAGAACAGTATATGGACAGTTCAACAGTAGCCAGTTACCACAATAAATAAATCAACCACAAACATCATGGACAGGAGGAAGTCTGGATTAGGATGTATTACCAAAAGATTCTATTTTCCAGTATAAAAACCTGATCTGTGTGCATTCCAAAGACAAATGACTTAAACAGACTCCACAGGTAAAGCAGGAAAACATGGGACAAGCAGGCAGAAGTGCAGCAGTAGCTGCTTTAAAAACGCTTAGTAACTCAAGGCTAGGGCTGCCTACCCAGTAGATCTACACAAATTAACAGTGGACATCTGGTCAACTTCAGTCATTGCTCTTGGAGGAGAAGGGAGAAAAGCAAGGTGTGATTCTGAATGAGAATGGCTCCCACAAGGTCACATTAGAATACGTGGTCCCCAATAGTTGGAATTGTTTGCGAAGGATAAGGAGGCATACCCCTGATGAAAGAGGTGTGTCCTTAAGGGTGGGCTTTGAGCTCTTAAAAGCCTCTTACTATAGTCACTGTGTCCTCTGCTTCCCGTTTTGTGGATCAAGATGCTCGCTCTCAGCTGCTGCTCCATCCCATGCCTGCCTGCTATCGTGCTATCCACCACGACATAATAGACTAGCCTTCTAGAGCTGTACGTTCCAAATAAACCCCTGCCTTCTGTAAGCTGACTCGGTCATGACGGTTCATCACAGCAACAAAAAATAACTGAAACAGGAGAGGAGAAGGGAGCAGGAGGCCATTAAGAAATTTCCAATATTAAATTTCCAATATTGAACATGAGAGCATGAAGAGCGCTACAGGAGACAGAACAAGCAAAGAATAAGTCGCACTTATGTACTTTAGGCAATACTTCACAATGAAAATTTGAAAATTAATATTCAATAGATAATTCCCTTGAAAAACTACAACTTACAAATAAACAGAAAATCTAAATAATGCTGTATCTAGTTAAAAGTTGGGCCACTAAAAACCTTCCTACAAAGAAAGCAAGCTCACCAGGAGGTGGTGGCAGTACATGCCTTTAATTTCAGCACTCAGGAGGCAGAGGCAGGCTGAGTCTCTGTGTTTGAGGCCAGGCTGCTCTACAGAGCAAGTTACAGGCCAGCCAGGGCTACACAGAGAATCCCTGTTTCAAAAACAGGCTGCTCTACAGAGCAAGTTACAAGCCAGCCAGGGCTACACAGAGAATCCCTGTTTCAAAAACAGGGCGAGTGGATGGGAGAGGTACATTCCAGGCCATGTACCATGTGAGTCCTTCCAACCCAAGGACAAAACAACTATTCAAAGGATTCCTTCAAGAATCAGAAAAAGCATTCCAACAAATTCAGGTTTTACCTTGGTATCAAAGTTGACACAAAAAAGAAAATAAGTAACACAATATATATTACAAACATGGGTATAAAAATTCTAAGCAGAATATTGGCAAATTAGTTACAGTGATACATGAGAACAGATCATAACCACTTGCAATTATTCAGTGAAAGAAAGTTATACATTCAGAAACCAACCCAATTGTAATAAGAAGAACACTTATTAAAACAGTAATAAGAGATATACTGTGATCTCTGTAAATACAGAAAGGCATTTAAAATTATTTGCTCATTAAAAACTACTGGCAAACTATGAATAAAAGGGAAATGCTATAACTTGACAACTATTTAAAAAAAACCTATGGCTAGTATCTTGATCAGAAATTACCCAGTGCTGATAGCCAATGTTTTATTTATTTATCAATATCTTTACTATTTAGCATATAGTTAAATCAGTAACTTAAAAATTAAGAGTATTATAAACATCTAAATAATTTTAATAATATATTTTTCCTTTGTAAAACCAGAGACTACTTAAGGCATCCAGAAGATCTAGGTGACCCAGGTGATGGTGAGTCTAGAAAATTCTGGCCAACCTCTGAGAGGATCACTGGGGTTTGACGCACTGTGGTGGTAAGGGAAGCTGGGGTTTGGTCAGAGTAGGTTAACAAACAAAAACAGCTGAGAAAAATAGGGGAAATACTTTGTTTCATTAGCAGTTTCTTGGACCCAGCTATAGCCAGTGACACTACCCCAGATATAGAACAGGACAGAGTCAACGACAGTCTCAGGGATCCTAAGTGTCCATCTTTCCTTTCTTCTTTTCTCCCTCCCTCTCTTTCTCTTTCTCTTCTGCCCACCAAACACTTCTCTACAAATGCTTCTTCTCGGCTTCTTGACCAGTAAGTGCTGCACCAAGTATCACACTAGCGTTGTACTGGATATCACTTCCTCTGTTCAACTTTTAAGCTGAAAATGTTGCAAACCATTGAATTTGTTATCTGCTTTTTATTCTACAATTAAAGAAAATGGTGATTTAGAATACAAACACTTGTACACAAATGATTGTAATTTTAGTTACTTGTGTATCATTAAATTTTCAACGGTGTGCTGAGAACAAGAGACTATAGAGTCCTCGGCCCCAAATCAGACATGCCTAACTTCCCCTAAGGCTCAGGACCTTTGCAGAAGAAAGGTGTAAAGACTATAAGAACCAGGTCATGGCTAACCTCCTAGAAACAGTTTCCCAGACACAACAGGACATGTGTACACACGAGTAACAGCAGTTGTGATGGCATGCACAATGCAGAGGGTAGGAAGGGCAACATGTAATCCCACCGTTGGCCAAGGAGCTGTTAGCATCTGGATAGCTGCTGCAGCAGCAGCAGCAAGAGTCAGTTTTGTTTTGTTGATGACACAGCAGAGCAGTCCCCAATCCCCAGCCTAGCTGCAATACACAACTGGACTCAATGGAGCAAGCAGGGAAAAGAAAAGAAGCAGTCATCTAAAGTAGGAGGGCAGCGGCGGAAAAACTAAGAGGTGTTAAGAGCAGTTTAAGGGGGTGAAAATGTTCCAAACACATAGGATGAATTTCCTCGAAGAACTTGAAATTTTTAATTAAAGCTATGAGGGACTTCTGTGTCCAAGGATTCTCAATAGTTCCCTTCTCTAAAACAAAATTTTAAGTTGATTTAGGGGCTTGGAGAGACGGCTCAGTGGTTAAGAGTGCTTGTTGCTCTTGCAGAAGAACCAACTTCAGTTCCCAGGACCTACATTGGGCTACTCATGACAACCTGCAACTTGAAGAAGTCTAAGGGATATTCTGGCATCTTGTGGCCTTCTCAGGTACCTGCACATGTGTGCACATACACACACATACCCACATGCATATAAATGAAAATGAAATACATCTTTTAAAAGAGCAATTTGGCAAATATCCAAAAATTAAACCTACTTTTAAATTTTAGTGATATAAAGTAGACAGCACACAATTAACAGGGAATGATAAATAAGCAAAACTATGTAAATCTCATGTGGTACACTGATTCTCATCAGATGCTTTTGAAATTTTTCTATCCCCAACTCTACTGATAAGCAAGTAATGATTCTCCCATGAATGTTTAATGGCATATTTGATAATAATGATAAAAGTAAAATAACAAAACTGAAGGCATGTCAGAATTTTATTTGCTTGAGAATGTTCCACACAATTTCTTTGCTGAAGTGGATATAGGTTTTGAATAATGTAAAATTATTCTCTATATTTTTGTGCTACTTAGAGACTGGAGAGATGGCTCAGTGGTTAAGAACACTCTTAAGACTGCTCTTCCAGAGGATTCAGGGTCAATTCCCAGCACCCCAGTGGTGGATCACAACTGTCTGTGATTTGAGTTTCAGGGGTCTTCTGGCCTCCTCAGGCAGGACATGTACATGATGCACAGACATACACGTAGACAAACACTAATACACATAAAAATATATAAAATATAAAAATTAAATGAATGTTATTTATAATGCAAGGGCTGTTGACAATATACATTATTAAATTTAGTCTGCAACAGTGACTTTCTAAGTATTTAGACAATGAACACAACACTTCATCAAGCCACGATTTGTAGTGCATTTTAATCACGGCCAGTGTTAACAATGGGATGTCATTAGATACCACTCCATAGTGATAAACTGTAGATGTAGAGAAAAAACTTCTTAGACTAAAAAAGACAAGCTGAAAAATAGAAAAACATAGAAGTCTGTTTAGAATAAAGCTTGCATAATATACAAGCTTTTATAAGAAAATGAGAAATAGTTAAGTCTAACTATTTTTATACTAGGTTTGATAAAAAGTAAAAAGCTGTGAAAACCAATTATAGGAAAAGGGGAATTCAGTCAAATACAGTAATCTAAAAAAACTCAGCAAGGGCTATTTTGATGCTTTTCACTGTATTTTAATTGACTGGCCTTTATTGATTTGCAATAGTACTTTACATAGTCTTGTTAGTCCATAAATTTTCTTTCTTCTTCAGAAACTGTCTTTTTTATCCCAGGCTGCCTTTGAACTTGCAGTCCTCTTCACTCAGCCTTCCGAGTGCTGGGGTCACAGATATAGTCTGCAATACTCACCAACTCTGCTATATACCTCTTTCGTTCTGGATTTTTAAAAATTATTTACTTATTTTATATGCGTGTATTCATACATTATTGTGTGCATACTCATGCCACAGCTCACATGGGGAGGTCAAAGGACAACTGTGTACAGCTGATTCCCTCCTTCCACCTGTGTGTAAGTTTCAGGGATCAAACTCACATTACCACACTTGCATAGCAAGTACCTTTACCACTAAGTGTCTCTCTGGCCCTTTGATTTTAATTTTTGAGTCAGGGTCTCACCTCATAGCCCAGACTGTTCTGTTCTAGCAGAAACTGGCCTTAAACTTGCAACGATCACCTTTCTAAAGGAAACAACTCATCTCCAGTTTTCCTGGAGATCTTTGTACTCTTCTCTGGCAGCACAATTCTCTCTCAAGCATGTTGGAATTACTTCCCTTGGTTTTATCTGGAAAGTAAATAAGAATTACAAAAAAAAAAAAAAAAAAAAAAAAATTACACTCGTTTTGATTGTTTATTTGAAAAGGTAACAGCTTTATAAACTGAATTATGCAAGTATTCAAATCAGCTAGAACCACTAAGCATACATGACTTACAATGAAATAGTTTTTCATTCTCTACATGAGATTAACTAAAAGCCAAAGTTAAAGTTTATAACAAAAAGGTAAGGTAAGAGGGCCAGACGCTGGGCAGATGCAAGCTAAGCAGCTCTGGGAAAATGACAGAATTTCAGGTTAGTGATCGTTTGTTCAAAGAAGCTTCTCCACGAAAGAAAACCTGATTAATCAGAGAATCTGACAAGGATCACAGGAACCTGGTCAATTCCTCTTAGCAGACAGCACCAGTGTTAAATGACTTGAAAGCAGAAAGACACCGATTATCAATTTCCTACAGAAGCTCTTTACAGCAGGAAGAGGGAACAGGGGTGTCATTAAGCATGGGAGGGGATGTTGGGGGGGTGGAGCTGAGGGTATGAAAGGAAGAAATGGTAAACAGCAGTTCAGAAGACATGGGAGATGACAGCACAGAGCACACAACGCTGGGCTATGCTTACAATGCGGATGCTCTACCTCCTCCCTGTGTGATGCCATAGTTTACTCGGAAAATAACTGCTCCAGAGCCTGCTGTTCTATCCAGCCTCAAGCCTATCTGGCATTATCTCAGGAATGGGCCAAATCCACAGGAGAGGAAAGGAAATACATAGCATAAAACACATAGCAAAAAATTGACAGATTTTATCATTAAGAATCATAGGTTATAGGTTGCTCCTAGGGGCTGTGTTAAGAAAATAAACATCTAAATGGACAGCATTATGAAAAGATCAGTCCAGTCCATGTGCAGAATGGGAAACTTCAGTGTGTAGTAGAGAAGATACAAGTCTAACAGGTAACGAATACACATGGATAGGATGAATGCATCATGAATTAATCACTGTGGTAAAAGGAAGATTTAAAAATAGTATAAAGGTGGTTTCCTTTAATATTAAGAAAATCATTCTTTCAACAGATTTTGAAATTCTATATTGCAGGGCACATTATAAAATACACTTACAATTTACATTCAGACCAGCATAGGATCTTTCAGCCATGGGAAAGATTACATATATCTGTGTATCTTTGAAACCAATTTAGGAAGATAAAGTTGACAGTTATTAGTAGGAATAGAATAAAGCAGATAAAATTAAGAATCACAAGAGTGAAAGGTTCATTATTCTGTTAAAAATAGAGTAAATGGCTGCTGCCTTCAGACGAACCAGAAACATTTAAGTCTCATTCCCACTCCTGTATTACAACAGTCACAAAGAGAATGCCATGTGCTTAGATACCATCAGCAACATGCTTCAGCCCAAAACACAAATTTCCAATTTTTTTTCATTAAATTTAATTGTGTAGGTGTGGTGAGATTGCACCTATCTGCTGTTAAATTTAAGTCTGTAGGTGTGGTGAGATTGTACCATCTGCTGTTAAGTCTTGGCTCAGCCATTCCTTCACCACACACATCTCTGTTTTATCAACTGCAGCACATACACATTTTTATAATTAAAAGAAAGATAGGATATCTTTTATTTCCCTTTTAAGGCACTGGACTAGAAACCCAAAGTATATTTGCTCTGATTATTCACAACCCTATAAAATGGATATTGCTATCTAATTTCCATAGATAGGAGAACTTAGGTAAGGTAATGTGGTAAAATTCAAGCAACTAGTAAACACCAGTCTGAATTCAAATCCAGGACCTCAAAGTCTATAATCTCCACTGTTACATTTATGTTACATCATAGCTTCCCAGTGAAAATTCTACTTACAAACACTATTGGACATCTACCTAGATGCTCTCTGGTTTTACAAGTAGTACTAAAAAAACAGGTGCTTGCTTGAACATGGTAGTGCGCACCTTTAATTCCATAACTCAGGAGGCAGAGGCAGGTGGATCTCTGTGAGTTTGAGGCCAGCCTGGTCTACAGAGCAAGATCCAGGACAGCCAGGGCTGATACACAGAGAAACCCTGTCTCAAAAATTGGAAAAAAAAAAAAAAAAAAAGAAAGAAAGAGAGAGAGACAGAGAAACATAGATTCTTCACCTCGAATAAACTGCAGATAATTTAGACTTAGTAAACAATAATAATGCTACTTGGTAAACAATAATAATGCTAACATAGAAGCCACCAATTTTCATGTTTAAAAAAAAAAAAAGAACAGAAATCAACATGTCCTGAATGGAAAGTTTTTTCTCTATTACTCAGTGCATAATTAAAATGAACATGCTAGAGAAATGTTAAAAGGAAATCAAATAGCAGGTTTTCTTAAGTAAGAATCCACACATTTCTCTGAGACATCAGTCTAGCTGGCTTCCCAAAATGTACATCGTTAACCCAGAGAAAGGCAAGGATAGCATAGAAGGGTTCCTAACATCGTTTTTATTGGTTCAAGAAACTTTTGAGCAACTGGGCATGATGAAACATAACTGTAATCCCAATACTCGGGAGGACTGAGTTTAAGGCTAACCTGGGCTAAACAGCAAGCCTCTGTCACAAAACAAAACAAAGAAACAACAGCAACAAAGGCCCTAACCAGAACAATGAGAGCAATGTTCTGAGTAGGTATTACAAGAAAACAAAACATCTGCCTATTTCAGAACATAAAACTTGATGTGACAATTTCCACTTAAAACCCTGAAATGTAGGGGCCAAAGAGAACAGACTGTTCTTGAACAGGACCTGAATTCAGTTCCCTAAATCTATGTTCTTTGCTCACAAATAACTCTAACTCCAGGGATCAAATGTCTCTGGCCTCTGTGGCTCCTGTACTCACATCACACACTCAGACATAAACACATACACACATAATTCAATATATGAAAGCTAAAATTTAGGCCAGATGTTGTAGCACATTCCTATAATCTCGGGACATGGATAGGTCAGGTCTGAGAATGTAGAGGAAGATTACTACTTCTAGACCAGCCTGGGCTACAGAGCAAACCATGTCTCACACAGAAACAGACTGAGTAGGTTCTATTTAGGAATCTGTGTGTATATCCATATCCATTTAATCATGCAAAAACAAAGGAAAGAAAGAGGCCATGCGCTGGGCGGTGGTGGCGCACGCCTTTAATCTCAGGACTCAGAAGCCAGAGGCAGCTGGATGGATCTCTGTGAGTTCAAGGCCAGCCTGGTCTACAAAAAGAGTTCCAGGACAGACAGGGCTACACAAAGAAATCCTATCTAGAACCCCTCCCCCCAAAAAGAAAAAGAAAGAAAAAAAGAAAGGCAGAGGCCATGAATTTGAATGAAAGAGCAAAGAGGGATATATGGAAAGATTTGGAGGGAGGAAAGAGAAGGAGAAATGTGACTAGAATCTCAAAAAATAGAAAATAAAAAATTTTTTTAAAAGAATGTAAGAAAGTTTCAACATTAAAATCCCACTTCCCAATCCTCTGATGTATATGAAAAAAATCTTGTCATTATTTTCATTTAAAGAATAGTCTTTAAACAATACATTCAGGATTGGAGAGATGGCTCAGTGGTTAAGAGTACTGACTGCTCTTCCAGAGGACCCAGGTTCAATTCCCAGCAACCACTTGGCAGCTCACAACCGTCTGTAACTCCAGTTCCAGGGAACCCCACACCCATGGCAAGACACCAATACACATAAAATAAATTAAAAAAATTAAATTTAAAATAAATAAATTTTATTAAAAGATAATACTTTCTAAAGTACAAAAAGAGAAACAGAAACAGTCAACTATGTAAAAAAGAAACAAGAAAACAAAACACAAGGAAGTTACAACAAATGACACAATATTTACAGAGTTTTGAGTTTTTAAGAAGAAAGCGTGAAGTTCCAGACAAATAAATATCCTGAAGAAAGGGCCCAGCTCATGCCCCAGCTTGTGCTGGCTCCGAAGGAGAGGAATGACTCATTCAGGAATAAACTGGGGGCTGACGTAGTACTGCTTGGTACAAACAGAAGACGTAGGTCACAAGACGGCAGATCTTATTTCAACAATAAAAGCAATTTAAATAAAAACTATGGGGGAGGAGCATTGTATAAATTGAGAACATGACCCATGACCACTCCAAGGCAGGGTGATGGGAAGGTTTTTATTGTAGATATGAGGGAGAGTACAGCCAGAGGCATCTGGAGAAGTCCAGAGCAGAGAGGAAGTAATGGGCTGAACATGGTCAGCAGACTGGACAGGACCACGAGAGGGATTGGGGGAGAGAAGGAGGGAGGAAGACAGACAGAATGAGGGCAAAGGAGACTAAGAGAGAAGGGTAAGAGAGAGAGCCAAGAGAGGAAGACAAAAAAGGGAGAGCATAGCCAAAACCCCAGGGTGAAGAGAAGAGTCTGAGCCAGAGAAGTTTGGGTAGAGAGAATGGGAGAAGACCTAGACACCTGTGACAATGAAGGAGCCTGGAGGCCAGCATGCACTCTGGTATAATAACAGGCACCACAGATAGCCATCTGTCCCTTCTGACAGCGATAAGGAAATATCTCCTTTGGTAGAGGGGAACTGGCGCCAGAATTTGGGCAAGTGGAGTTTCCTTTGGACCTGACAAGCACATAAAGCAAAAGACTGACTCAGAGTACAAACAGCGTGGCTGTCTAAGTCTAGATTTTGTTCAAGACACAAATGGCCAATGATGCTTTGGGAACAACGAATCCTTTACAGAAATTCACACACAGCAAATACTCATAGAGTGAAGGCCCAGAAGGAGAAGAAGCTGTCTGCTCACAAACTAGCCTCCATTGCTTAAACACCATTTTCCACCATGCCCTCACACTCACCCAGCCTGAGCTGCCCTGGACACACACTGGCCCTCTTAGAGGATTTCCCACCCTCACACCATGGCACACTAACAATGTAGAATCCTCTTCCAGAGATACATCCTAGAAATTTCATCAGTCATCTCAAAAAGATTACCTTCCCTTGTAAAATAGCCTTCCCTGCTACTAAGAATGCAGGCAATCATGACATAATGCTTAGTCTGAAGATAGGGACTAGCTACCACCAACTTACAGAACTTAATACTTTGTAAAGCTAATCTTCAAAAGGCCTCTACTCAAAACTCTTTCCTTTGCTTGTTTTCTCTTTTTCTTCATCCCTCATCACAAATATTATGCCCCCAAAAAGCTTTCTTGCTGAGTATTCTGGCACATGTCTTTAATCCCAGTACTCAGGAGGCAGAGTTCAAAGCCAGCCTGATCTCCATAATGAGTTCCATGCCAGCCAGAGCTATAGTGAGCCTCTATCTCAACAAACAAACAAAGAACAACAACAAAAAAGTCTTTCTTAGCAAAGACTAGTTTAGGTCCCTCGCCATCCTATTCTCAGAGGATAATTTTTCTTCATCAAGCTATAGCAGTTTTAATTTTATTTTATTGTGACTGAACTATCTGCCTCTCTGTTCTTTGCGATCCGTAAGAAACTACAGGAGAGGGACGAATGAGCGAGCGTGTGTGTGTTGCGTTGCGTGCGTGCATGCGTTGCGTGCGTGCATGCGTGCGTGCGTGCGTGCGTGCGTGCGTGCGTGCATGCGTGCGTGCGTGCATGCAGGAGGTCAACATCAAATGTCTTCCTCCGTAGCTCTCTACCCTGTTTTGAAATAGTCGTCAAATCCAGAACTCACAGGCAGCGAGATGCTGGCAGGGAGCTCTTGGGGTCTGCGTCTCTCCCAGTCCCCTGATGGCATTATCGGTGCACACGCCACAGTTGACTTTTTCTGCTGGGGTAGGGATCCAAAGTCAGACCTTCGAGCATAGCCAACATTTTATCCATCTCCCCAGTTCCCTCCCTGCTTTGTGCTCACAACTGAACCTCCAAACCTGGCACAAAAGGAGCACATTAACATAAAGTTAAAACTGCCAAATGTGATGAGAATCCAGAGATGTAAGAGCTTTGATCTGAAATCATACCACTGACCCAATTGTGTAAAATTAGGCAATTAGCAATTCTATGATTACTTTCTTTATTGGCAAAAATGGATAATAATTACAACTATGCTTCAGACTTGAAAAACTTTATTAATGATAAAATATATGGTACTTGTATACCTAAGCTCTCTATAAAAGTTACATGGCTCACTGTTATCCTATTGCTTATCAGTCACATCAAGATTATCAACATTACTCCAATACAGGCTGGATGTAGCTTAAGGGTGTCAACTGACAGAACAGACGTGAGATCAGGTCACACATGTGGTTTGGGGTGGTTAGTTAGGAAGCACTTACTGTTTGGTGGCAAAGTGGGGTCTATGCCTAGAGATCAATAGTTGTAACAATTTAGTGTTAAAAAGCAGCAAAAATGAGCCTCAGGTTATTGGGGGACATAGGCAAGTGGACCTCTGTGAGCTCAAGGCAAGCCTAGTGTACATAACAAGTTCCTGACCAACCTTAGCCACGAATGAGACCTCATCTTCAAATAAAAAACCAAGACACAGGTGATTGGTGGCACTTGCTGCCAAGCCTGACAACCTGAGTTGAAAGCCCAGGATCAACACGGTGGAAGACAAAGAACCAAGGTCAACAAGAATAGCAGCTCTAACTTCCTGAAAGTTGTTCTCTGGCCTCCACACAGCTGCTGTGGCACAAGCACACCTATAATATGCCCACAGACAAAAAAAAAAAATTTAAATAGCGAAGATTACACGTACAGTTATGACCTTTACATTACCTTAAATCTACTTAGCTATCTGTTACTTTTATTTACCTACAAGCAGATATTTTAAATTTTTAAATGTTTTAGCAGCCGCACAGACTGTTCAGGATGAACACCTTCCTCATGTCAGCTCACGACCCTGTCTCCTGTTTCTCTGGTGACACTAGAAAGGTAAACATCAGCCTTTCCAGTCCTTACGTGGGGGAATGCCATGGGCCTGGGGAGACATGAGAATCAGATTAGAAGACAGCACGCGATGGTTTCTCATCCTGTTACCCCTTCTGAGAAAGTGGACTTACGTTCCCCCCTGCTTGCAACCCCGGGCAAAGCTTCCACCAGACACTTCAGAGCCTACCCACCCTTCTGACTCAAAAACATCTAGCTTTCTCTTTTGCTTCTTTGTATCTTTTTCTTTTGAATAAGGTCATGCTTCCCCTGATTCTTTGGACTTTCTCACTCTTCTCTGAAGCTCTCCTTCACCTTCCATCTTGTGGGTGCTTGCTGACCTCCATAACTGAACCTGCCTCATTTCTAGGACCCTAAAACAAAAGGCATAGCTTTCTCTCTTCTGTTATCCATTCTCCTTTTCCTGGCAGCTGTCAAGATTTACAGCTTGCCCGCCCTGTTGTTTTTCTCTCAAATTCTAATAAAATTGTCCTCAGATTTTCAAGTCAGTTTCTAAATTCTTTATTAACAAGACTAAGAACCAAAACAAGAGAGAAAAATCCCAATTTCCTTGGTAACAAAGTATTATGTAACCACTTATTTTTCATATATAAATTATGACATCTAAAATCTTGTTTCAGCTAATTGTAAGATTACAGGATCATAGGATCATACTGCTTAAATTCTTCAAACTACTGTACACAAGGACATTAGACCTAACCAAACGTATATGGCTGTCTGTGAGAAGACATGCTTAGCAGAAACATCTCCAGCACAACAGGAGAAGCAAGGGCCTTTCAGAAGTCTTACACCATGGTCATCAGTGTGTGTCATAAACAGTCTCTCTAAGGAAGCAGTCCATCCATATCTGTGTATTGTAAGTCTATGGTTTCAAAGCCTTGCTGATAAAAACATGCTAAACCCATCAACATTATCTTTAGAGGTCCAATGACAAGGGAGCAGAGTAAAGCATTCACTGTCTCTTTCCTTTGAGAATTTAGGAAATAGCAGAGGATAAAAATTTTAAAGTACCTGATTATCCAATGAACTTATTTAGAACAAACTCTTCTCTTTAATGTTAAGGAAATCACTGACCATGACCTTTAAAAAAGAAACCAAATGTTTAACTAAACTTAAAAGGGAAGAAAGAAGGACCAGATTTGAGTTCACAGGGCTTAAAAATAAAAAAATAGATTCCTTTTTTCCCAACAGCAATAAGAAGTTATATCAAAAATAAATTATAAATCCCAACAATCAGGAGACGGACCTCTGTGAGTTCGAGGCCAGCCTGGTCTACATACAGAGTTCCAGGATAGCTAAGGCTACCCAGAGAAACCCTGTCTCGAAAAACCAATAAACAAATAAGTAAGTAAGTCAATTCTACACTACTTTAGAATTCTACGTTTCTCATCACCTGCTGTTAACTCCTTCTCTAAGGAACGGCACACACGTGCTGAAGACACATACTTGCAGTAGAGAGACTGCTTTTTCCCAGTCTCTCTTAGAGTCGGGACCTCAGGCTTCCTTCTCAAAATGGATTAAGAGTGGGGAAAAGAGAAGACTAAGAAAGACATCACTCAGGGCTGTAATGACTCCTGATGGAAGATCACATCATAATGATAGAGTGAAGAACAATTGGGAAACAGAAAATGAATTAATAATTTGGATAATTCCTTTAATCTACAATTTAAAATTGAAAAATAAATTAAAATAATCAATTATTCTGTATAAAATCTACTCTGAACCCTTTAAAGGCCCCACTTTCAGTTTTTAGCACCCACATCACATAGCTTACAACCATTTATAACTCCAGGCTCACTGGAGCCTTTGGTTTCGGCAGGCTCTTTACAAGCATGTGGAGCAGCATATAAATTCATGCAGGCACAAACACATACAACCCATAACTTTATTTTAAACCATTAAATTCTACTCTGAAAGCATTATTCCATTATGAGATTTTGAATATATATTTAACATTGAATCTCACAAATTCTGAATTATTTGCAGGAACACAATGGTGTGATATTGACCAGAAGAAGAAAGAACGGAAATGCAGTCATCACCTAACAGAACAATCTCCCAAACATCCCTTGCTCCAAGTCATGAATTCTCCATCGTAAAACCATGTATTATCTTGGCGCACTCACCCACTTGGGGAAAGATAAAAAGTAAGAAATTCCAAGATTCCTGAATGTCCCCATCAGCTGAAACCTGGAGTTCAGTCCTTTCTATAGCAGCCAGTTCAGTTCAAGGACCTGTTTCATATGACAGTCCAACTCAGAACCCGCCTCTACCAAACACAGCATAGTCACTCATTCTCATAGTCATATTCATATTCTTTGCCCCATATACCTCGCTCCTTCACTAAGCCCTTTTCAACAGCACTTAACAGAAAACGCTAACTTCCTTTTTTAAGACTGGTTTTGTGTGTCCTCAGATCCACTAGAGCTGGAGTTATCAGGTGGCTGTGAGCCACCCAACACGGGCACTCGGGACTGAATGCAGCCCCCCAAAACTAATTGTTTTTCAATATTAAAATTAAAAAAAAAAATCCAACCCATTGTGGCTGAAAAGACGGCTCAGAGGTTAAGAGCATTTGCTGCTCTTTCTGAGAACCAGAGTTCAGGGTCATCTGTAATGCCGGTTCCAGAGGATATGACACCGTGCTTCTGGCCTCCATGGGCACTGCATGCAAATGGTACAAACATCTAGCAAGCAAAATAAACACAAATAAATCTTAAAAAAAAAAAAATCAACCAAAGGGATGTAATTATATGAAGATATAATTAATAAAAACTGAAACATTGTTAAAGTCCACCAAAAAAAAACTGATCATTTTTGTGTGAATTTTAATGTGGACAGAATCATGGAATAACTAGTGTATTCATTACAAACTTTACCCCAGTTCCTAGTTTTTAAAAAACCTGATAATCCATTTATTAGCAGACACTTAAATACCTTTCTTTGTAACATAACAATCTTTCATTTAATTTTTAAGGTGGTTTTTATCTTACATCACAAAACATATTACTAAAAATAAGATTATTTTCTTTCTTTCCTCTTTATCCTAATACCACACACAAAAAATCATATTTAAAAGTCTAGTTAACTAAGTTATGGACTGTAACAAAATCACACAATCCAACATAATTGCCTTTTAATATCTACAAGTCTATGAAAATGCTAGGAAATTTTTTAATGTAATAATAGTCTAGAATATTTTATTGAGATGAAATACTGTAAACAAAAAGGCACATTCAACTTTAAATTCTATCATTCTTGGAAGTCTTTAAAAGTATCCACTTACATAGAAATATCAAAGAAAAATACATTTTAAAAATCAATCAAAAGTACTGAAGAGATGGCTCAGATGATTAAGAGCATGGGCCTCTCTTCAAAAGGACCCTAGTTCAATACCCATCACCCACACAGCAACTCACAACTGTTTGTAACTCAAGTTCCAGTAGATGTGACTCTCTCACACAGACATACACACAGGCCAAATACCAACACACATAAAAATTAAATGAATTGATAATTTTAAAAAAACTGATTAAAAGAAATTACTGTTTCACAGCCAGGCAGTGGTGGTACATGTCTTTATTCTCAGCACTCAGGAGAGAGAGGCAGGTGGATCTCTGAGTTTGAGGCCAGCCTGGTCTACAAAGTGAGTTCCAGGAGAGCCAGAGCTACAAAGAGAAACCCTGTCTCAAAGAGGCAAAACAAAACAAAAAAGGAAATTATCGTTTTACAAACTTCATTTATTATTTGGTGATAGTGATACTGTTTAAAATACAAATCAAGTATCTGAACTCTAAATACAAACCCAAACCGCTTCAAAGTCTAAATACTGAATGGCTTTCATAAGCCCCCACATTAGGATTGGCAGGTACTCTCTTTTAACTCCAAAATCAAATGATGAGAAATAGATGTATTTTCTCGAACCCTGGCTACGCTGTCTCACAGTGATGAGAAGAGTAAGAAGCACAGACACGGCTAATACATTAGTACGTTTGTGTCGAGTTGTCATTTCTTTTCATTTATCTTCTTATATTTTAAGTTCTGAGAAATTAGTTACAATTTAGAAACCTCAAGTAATGCCAAAAGATAACTGACAGAAAAGTGGATATGCTAATACCAATTAAAAAGTATTATTTTAGGGCTCAAGAAGATCGCTCAGCAGGTAAAGATCCTTGCCACACAAGCCTGGCTATCTGAGTTTGATCCCAGGAATTACATAAATGTGGAAGAAGAAAACAGAGTCAAATTCGTTCTCTGCCCTCCACACACACTGGCTCACCCACGCACACTTCACACACACACACACACACACACACACACACACACACAAAATGATGATAAATATTTTTAAGTGTTTTTTTAGGATTCTATTCAATAATAAATATTTTGGCTTCGTAAAATGGTATAAATCAATATAAATATCAAGTAGATTAAGAGGCACATTTCAATAAACATTTCCTATCAACTTAAAACCCTGACACCTCATTCATTCTGAGATTCACTTCAGCACAATCAGTGACTGAATAAAGAAGAAATCATTAAACTTAAGCAATCAAAGAGAAAGAAAAGCTTTCTTGTTTTTCTGCAGGAAGAAACAAAAGCTTGGAATTAACTCAAGGCCAATGGACGGGGCCTACAAGCTAGAAAGCTGTAAGGAGTGAGGTTACAAGTAGTCCACTAAAAGCTTTGAAAGCACAAAAAATGAACACGACAAGCACTGACATGAAATAGCAAGTATCTAACATAAATTCTGCAGTCCATGCAATGTTGATGCTTCTGTTGGAGTAAAATCGTCTAACTGTGGTTCCCGGCACAGACACACACCCATCCCCCACTGCACACACCCATCCCCCACTGCACACAGCCACTTCACAAACCTCTTGAGTAAATAGGAGTATCCAATGTCCAGGGTGATGGGTGGTCCTGAGGTCTGGAACCAGAGCTGTATACTTTTAGGGGATACTAAGATAAGAACAAAGTGTTTTGTGTTTGTTTAAATCTGAGTCTAGATGTAAAACCTTTGCACCATTACTGGCACAGTTCATAAACTCACTGACCAGGTAAAGTTGAAAGTCAGGATAAATTAAATACATCACAAAAATATTTTGGGACTTTTTATAATCCAAATTAACTAATTCAATTTTCTTAGAAGTTGTCACTACATTTCAAAGGTGCAAATATCCTACAACATGTTTTTACTGCCAACAGGAGTTATTTAAATAAAATTATATAAATCACATAAACTGCAACTCAATGGAACAAGACAGCAAAATTAATTCACATGATATCACAATCAAGCATCAACTACTATTTAATACTAAAGGCTTTCTAAAAATCCAACAGAAAGAATGGGTTTTATGTTTGTTTTTACTTTATTTTTCCTAGAACAGAAAGCAGGATGTACAAGTAACCGTAAGAAAAGATAAGCAAAGAATAGCCCGACAGAGGCTTCTCTGACTCAATCAGGAGGGTCTGCAACCTGAGCCAAAGGGCGCAAATTCCTCCTCACCACTCAAACCTTCAATGGTGTGAGGGAGGAAACAGCTAAAAGGGAGAAATGTGCAAATTCCTAGATTTAGTAGCCAACTGAGTTCTTTTCACCAAATACCTAATAAAAATAAAGTCAACACTATGAATAAAGTTTGGCTGTAGTTTTAACCAATTCTAAAAAAAGGAATTTTTTTTTTAAACAATGAAAAAGACTCATTCACTTTAACATTCACGATTTCCAGTGAACCAACCACATCAGGTGTGTGTCTGTAAGACTGGATCTAATTAAGGTAAAGTAGTTGCGGAAAAGCATAATTACTTTCAAGCACCAGTTTTTCTATATTGCATTGAAAGCATACTTAGGAAAAAGCTTATATAAACTTTTTATCACTGGCCTAAGTATTTAAAGTGATAGATACAACTATGCTGCCACACCTTCGTTACTGACTGACCTAAAGAAAAGTCATTTGATGTATGTTAAGATGGAAGAATTTAGGCATTGTAGGATCTATAAACATCCTAGTCATTATTGTTAATAATTGAAGGAATTCATTGCTAAGTGAAGGAAAGAAAAGTCTGGCCAAAGTAAAAGCCATTTGAAATTTTACATGAAATCTTTATATCCTGTAACACAAACTATAAATATAAATAGAAATCTTAGAGTGATTAGAAAATTAATGGTATTTTAAAATAGAGTACTACTTTAAGATTAACCGAAGTCACAGATTTATGCTAAATTTTATATTTAAAAGAAAAATGTCATAATAAAACACTTAGAAGACAACCGGTAAAAACAAGGTATATTATTAGTGCCAAAATAAATAGGCAAGAGCAAGTTTCTCTGCATGAAATCTAAAAACTACACTTTAGAAGACTATTAAGAACAGTGTATTTAACTCAATATTTTTTTAAGTGTGTGTGTGTGTGTGTGTGTGTGTGTGTGTACTTGATTCCACGTGCCTGGAGTCCAAATCCATCAGAGCTCCTGAAACTGTAAGAAGTTGTTAGCTGCCATGTGGGTGCTAGGAACGAATCTGAGTCCTCTGGAAGATCAACAAGTGCTCCTAACCACTGAGCTATCTCATCTCTCCAGCCCATGAATCAAGCTTAAAAAAATTTTTTTTTAAGGCTTACTTTTTGTTGTTGCTTTTGAAGCAGAGTTTTACTATGTAACCCAGACTAGCCTGGAATTCACTATGTACCATCTCAGGATGGTCAGAAACTCATTATGTATCCAAGGCAGGCCTGGAACTTGGTGATCTTTCTGCCTCAGCTTTGCAAGTGCTGGAATTATAGGCATGAATTAATATGCTGGTCCTAAGATTTGTTTTCTATCAGTTATTCCCAAATAAAATTAGTAGAGTCCTTTTTTTTTAAAGATAGTTTTATTATTTTTTAATTATGTATATGTGTAAGTGTGTACAGGTGCTCATGTAGGCCAACATCATCAGATCCCTTAGAGCTGGAGTTAGAGGTAGCTGCCTGATGTGGGTGCTGGGAATTGAACTCAGCTCCTCTGAAAGTGCAGTACATGCTCTAAACCACCGAGCCATCTCTCCAGCCCGAGGACCTGGAGAGATGACTCAGCGGTTAAGAGCCTTTTAATCTGACTTTATAAATAACAAAATGAACAGTAAACAAGAAAAAGTAAACTCTTCCTTTTATGAGAAATAATAAAAAATGTTATTGAAAAGTGTACCAAATGTATGTGTGTGAATGTAGTAAGTATGTGTGGAGTATGTGTGAACATGTGGAGGCCAGAAAAGGATCTGAGGTGTCCTGCTATGTCAATGACCCCCTTATTAGGGACAGAGTCTTTCTCTGAACCTGGAGCTAGGCTGGTGGCCAGTAAGCCTCAGTGTGATACTCTACTTCCCACAGCACTGTGCTTACAAGTGCACAGGACCTTGCCTGGCTTTTTAAGTATGTGCTGGGATCAGAACTCAGGTCCTCATGCTTGCATCTACTAACCCTCCTCTCCAGCCCCAAAGTATGCCAAAACTATAGATAGATAGATAGATAGATAGATAGATAGATAGATAGATAGATAGATAGATAGATAGATGGGAGGGAGGGAAGGAAAGAAGGAAGGAAGGAAGGAAGGAAGGAAGGAAGGAAGGAAGGAAGGAAAGAAGGAAGGAAGGAAGGAAGTCAGGGAGCAGAATCCTCTAATATATCACTCAACAGTGAGTGCTTTACATTTAATGACTAGCAAAGATTATGGAAACAGAAAAACTAAAGAACCACAATTTTTTAGCATTCTATTCACTGCAGTATTGCTATGAATTGACACCATGACCAAAGCAACTCATAAAAAATAGAGCATTTACAGAGATCCGCCTGGCTCTGCCTCCCGAGTGCTGGGATTAAAGGCGTGCGCCACCACCGCTACCAAGTGAGTTCCAGGAGAGGCGCAAAGCTACACAGAGAAACCCTGTCTCGAAACACCAAAAAAAAAAAAAAAAATAGAGCATTTAACTAGAGGCTTGCTTACAGGTCAGAGGTTTAGTTCACTATCATCGTAGTGGGCAACATGGAAAACACGTGGCTCTGGGGAGACACATCCTGATCCCACGGCTGAGAAAGAGAGACAGTGGCCTGGGCATGGGCTTTCGAAACCTCAAAGCTGACCCCCAGTGACACACTTCCTCCAGCAAGACCACACCTCCTAATCCTTCAAATCTTTTCAAATCATGCCACTCCCTGAGTACTAAGCATTCAAATATCTGAGCCTGTGGGGCTATTCTTATTCAAACTACCACACAGAGTACTCATTTTCTTAAAGTAAATATGTATCTGTGACAAGGAAACACAATCTTCTTAATTCAGTATGAATAAGCCTAATCATAACCTGAGTCATGTTAATGAGGTAAGCCATGAGTTTATACTGTATGGAAAAGAATTATAAGTCAGTTAAGAGTAAATTCAGTCCCAGCACTCGGGAGGCAAAGGCAGGTGGATCTCTGTGAGTTCGAGGCCAGCCTGGTCTCCAAAGCAAGTTCCAGGAAAGGCGAAAAGCTACACAGAGAAACCCTGTCTTGAAAAACCAAAAAAAAAGAGTAAATTCAGTAAAATACATACAAACTGATCTCTCCTTCCCTCATGTGATGGTAATTTACTAAAGAAAAATACCTACAAAAAAAAGGAAGTCAATATGGACTTTATTTGACAAAGGATACTGAAATATATATATATATTATATATATATATATACAGTCTTACATGAGATAGGTTAAAGGAACCTGGCCAGTCAGCCAGTTAAGACAACATAGAGAGGGCTAGAGAGATGGGTCAGAGGTTGAGAACAGTGACTGCTCTTCCAGAGGACCCGGGTTCAATTCCCAGTACCCACATGGCAGCTCACAACTGTCTATAACTCCAGGATCCAACATCCTCACACAGACATACATGCAGGCAAAACACCAATGCACATAAAATAAAAACAAATAAGTTATTAAAAAAAAAGACACCAGAGATGAATAATTGTCAGTTGAAGAGTCCAGTGACTATAAATGGGCAAAAGAGGACTCCCTGAAATGATGGCAATGTCCCACACTATGAGGAGAGTATTGGTTACACAGTTTGTCAAAGCTCATTTAAACATGAGTGTGTGGAAGGGAGCCATAAATGTAGTGAATATATAAACTGTGGTACAAAAACAGTGATGAAACAAAAATATAAAACTCATGACATAAGTGTAATGTCTTTTGAAAAACACAGTGTTCAAATAAAGATTAAAACTATAATCTGGTATTGTTTAAAAGCTTTAAATTACTTTCATAGATATGATGTCATCTTCAATGGAATTAACCTTGCCTCTCTAAAATAGGAGATTGTACCAACCACGTTGTAATCATGTGAGCACTGAAGCTACTAGAGTGACTGACCGAAAGATTGAAGACCACCATGTGGCACCCAAGACTCCCAAACCCACAGGTTCTCCCTCACTAACACCACACAATAAACAATAAATGCTGAGTCCTTTTCATTTGCCAAACTATTAAGTCTTTCATATATGATAACATTGAATCTGCACAATATCCCTATACAAAGTATTACATTAGTGTCCCAAATTATCTTATATTGACAAATAACTTCCTTCCTACCCAAATATCCATTAAACTAAGACTAAATATTGGTTTATTTAATCAGAGTCTATATCATTCTATTAGTCTATGTTCTTGTCACACACATAATTAAATAATTAACAGCACACTGAAAAATAATCTCAATACACACACCTAAAAACCAGGTAAAAATCCCACAGAACAACAAATTATTAAAACAAAAATATCTACATGTCAAGTTGTTTCCAAACCTCAGTTTCCACCCTGATACTTCCAACAGTTTATATACATTTTGGATAAGGCCTCACTCTGTTGCCTAGCTAGGCTTGAACATCTAGGTCCCAGTGATCTTCCTACCTTAGCCTCTCAAGCTGCGAGGACTATAGGTGTGCTATATATGAAACAATATTACTTATCATAAAACTGTTATACATTAAACAATATTAATTATTGTAAAACTATGATTAAAAATTTTAAAGTTCACTGTAATAAAAATTAAGCTATCCATATTATGCAACATATTTTACCAAATTTTAAAGAATGTTTAAAGACCAATTCGGAAGCTGGAGAGATGGCTCTTCACACCTTTGCCCCCTAAGAATAGGGTCAACAGGCATGAATCTCCATGCTCTGCAAAAGACTTGTTTTTACCTACTATATTGAATATGGACTAAGAAGTGTTTAGATTTCCATGAAATCCAAAAGCTCAGAGGTAACTGAAAGGCATATTAGATATCACTAGATAAAGTGGGTTGTTACCTAGTTTTTCTGAGTGTGTTTGAACAGTCATTTAAAAGGCACGCACAAGGCTCTGGGCTCATTAAAGGGGGAAGAACAGGAGAAGGGAGAGCGGGAAGGCAGGGAGCAGAGCAGGACATGTAAGAAATGCAGGTACATTTTAAACAGGTACCCAACTCACTTCTCAATTAAAATGAAATGCAGGTACATTTTAAACAGGCACCCAACTTACTTCTCAATTAAAATGAAATGCAGGTACATTTTAAACAGGTACCCAACTTACTTCTCAATTAAAATGAAATGCAGGTACATTTTAAACAGGTACCCAACTTACTTCTCAATTAAAATGAAATGCAGGTACATTTTAAACAGGCACCCAACTTACTTCTCAATTAAAATGAAATGCAGGTACATTTTAAACAGGTACCCAACTCACTTCTCAATTAAAATGAAATGCAGTTACATTTTAAACAGGCACCCAACTTACTTCTCAATTAAAATGAAATGCAGGTACATTTTAAACAGGTACCCAACTTACTTCTCAATTAAAATGAAATGCAGGTACATTTTAAACAGGTACTCAATTTACTTCTCAATTTAAAATGAGAATGACTAATGGTCAATTTTTTTAATTTTAAGTAGATTTCAAAATCAAAAAGGAAATAATATTCAGTGTCTTTCATGTTACATTAAAAACTTGCCAAATGTTGCTTTAAATGCCTTTAAACAACAATACAGCTCTAAAGGATTGTAGCTGATCCAATTTTCTGAATTGGTGAACTAAGAAAATTTAAGTTAAAGTTTTGGGAAAAGTTTTGAAAGTTTTGGAAACTTCCTTTTTTCTTTTTTTGACAGTTTCACTATGTAGTCCAGGCTGGCATCAAGCTTAAGATTACTCTTTCTCAGTTCTGGGAACACAAGCCACCACATCCAGTGAAATGTTTTTAAAACTGGTATTTGGGGCTAACACTGTGGTAGAGTTTGCTTAGTGTGCCCAAGGGCCAGGATTTGATCTTCACATCAGGAGGGGGAAGAGGCATGTTAAACAGCCTTGAAAACAATAAATACATATATTCAGCATGTGAAAAATATAATCATTCCAATGTATGTATGACAAAAATTAAATGTGATTCATTAGCAATATAATATTAGGAAAAGGCCCTGAAATAAGAAAACGCTGAAGTAAATGTCTTCTTCATATATTATTAAGATCAACTATGTTTGTTTGTTTTGAGACAGGATCTCACTCTACATTGTTGGCTGGGGTCAAATTCAGAGATCCTCTTGCTTCTGAGATCAAAGGTGCGTGTCATCCTGTCAGGTTTAAATATTTTTAATCCTTTCAAATGTTTGAGGTTTTTAAAAATATGTAGTTACTTACTTTTATTTATGTGTGCATGCAAAATACACAGAGGCCAGGAGGCCAGAGAGAATGTCTGATCCCTGAAGCTGCAGTCAAAAATGGGCTGTAAGCTACCCGACGTGGGCACTGATAACTGAACACAAACAGCAAGTTCTTTTATCATCTGAGTATTCTCTCCAACAGTTTAATATTAAAATACAATGTGGACTAACCTGGGCACAGCACTTAAATGTTTCATGTGTTTAAATATCAGTCATCTCTAAATAGCTAATAGAACATAATAACACTTTTTGTTACTATAATTTTTTTTTTTCTGTTTCCTTGTTTGTTTTGGACAGGCTGTAGCACACGCCAGCTATCCGACATTAAACCCCTGATGCCCCGGCTTCCACTCCTCTGGAACTGGGATTTCAGGCATGCATGAGTACACTCAGCCATAATTACTTTTAATTCTTCAATTTCCATTACTGAGGTGTTTCCTAAGCCAAGTAATAAGAGGAACGTGAACCATAAGAAACTTCTGTAATGCAAATATTTGTATTATTTGTGAAGATGAAAATATAAATTAAAGACTTTAAAAGGAAAATACTAGTAACTGAAAAGAACTCAGGACCTCTGGAGCAGGCAGTGCTCTTCACTGCCGAGCCATCTCTCCAGCCCAGAAGATGTCTTTTGTTGTGTTTTGGTTTTGTCTTTGCGAGGGTGTCCGAGTCTCTTGGAATGAGACTTACAGACAGTTGTAAGCTGCCTGATGTAGGTGCTGGTAACAGAACCTAGGTTCTCTGTAAGAAGCAAAAATGCTCTTAACCCTTGAGCCATGTCTCAGGCTTTAAAAAAAAAAAAAGGTTATATTAAAACTTTTATGTCATATTCAACGGCAAAGAATCCCAAACATACTAACACATAACGTGTGAAAAGCATCACCAGGCATATATGCTACGAAGAGGTCAGGAAGAACTATCTCTCATACCCAATTGATCTTGTTTTCATGAGTGTGATAAAGACTTGGGAAATCAGTATCAAAATCTATATAAAGAAAAATGTACACATCGATATCAAATTACTTAATCACCATGCAATTCCTCTAAAATCTTCAATCATACTTAACTCTTATTAAAACCTTGTATTTCAGGGGGGGAAAAAAAAAAAAAAGCCAGTGACCCTGTCCAGGCAACTAAAACATGTTTCTACCTACAATCTGATCTTAGAGGCAATTTTTTTAACTTACTGATATAAAGAAGCTGATAGGAGTATTAGTTATTGGCACTTACAAAATAATTGTATTCTAGTTTGATCAATTTTCTTGGTAAGACCCTTGACCAGGAATACTTGTACTTCAATTGGGACAAATCTTTGTGCTCTGCATTGGATTCTTGAGCAGTTCCTATTAGATGGGGACATACAGAGCTCAGCAACAAAATGCTTGCCTAGAAAGCATAAGCTAAAAAAAATGAAATGTAACAAAATTCACAAATTTAATAGTTATCCATTGTTAGTTCTTCATAAAATGTGTTACTGAACATCATCAATGATTCATTATTAACATGAGTCAGAATACATAGATCGATTTTCTTTTCTTTTTTCTTTTTTTTTTTTTTTTTTTTTTTTTTTGATTTTTCGAGACAGGGTTTCTCCGTGTAGTTTTGGTGCCTGTCCTGGATCTCACTCTGTAGACCAGACTGGCCTTGAACTCACAGAGATCTGCCTGACTCTGCCTCCAGAATGCTAGGGTTAAAGGCGTGCGCTACCACTGCCCGCCCTCCTAGGTCGATTTTCTAACCATAAAAGCATGATCACTTAAAACACGTTCAGAGTAGAAATCACATGAAGATGTCATTTTAAATCACCAATGGTCACTCTCTATCAACAGTTGAATCTCACTCCTTTTACCTATGTTATCTAAAGACAGGGGAAGCACACCCCTATGTACATGTCCAACTTCAGGATTTAGATATCACAAGAACTACAAGTTTAATTACATTAATGTCAACAGATTTTAAATACAATCATATACCTAATTTACAGAGCTACCTACAAAATTTACTACAAAGAACTGCCTATCAAAACAACTCAACTGCTATGAAATAAAGAGGATATGCAGTTCTTTGTAGGAAATATCTTTAAGAAATAAAAAATTCTTGGGTCCCTTGGCATCAATTTTAAAGATTAAGGACCCTTAAAACCATTTATTTTGATTCCTCAAATACGTACTATTAAAAATGTGCTCGGAATACTATGGTACATGTACTTTAGGGTACAAACAAATCCAGCAAGATGGAGCATCAAGAAGCCAAGGACACTGAGCTCAACACCTTCAAGGTAGAGTGAGAGAGTCAACTCCACAGAGTTGTCCTTTGATCTCCACAACAGCACTTCAACGCACACATACACACATCACCCCAGACACACAAATAATAATAAACTATCATAAAAAGCCAACCTGACATAAATACTTCACGGACACTGGTCTAGCTAAACATTTAAAATTTCTAATTATGATTTATACATAGTCTTACATAGCAAACTAGTATAAAATATAATGAAGGAAATTTAACCTAAAAAATTGACATGCATTTTAAAAATGTTTATATAGTAAAGTTAATAGCTAGATTAAAAAGCATTTTTAAAGTGTTATATAATAGTCCGGAGTCACAACCTGACTGTACAGGGATGTTCACAGTTCCCTAAGTACTTCATTCACAACCATCTAACTTTTACTTTGTCTGACTAAAATCAGCAGGAATTCTGCCTTCTTCAATGTAATACTTCACATAATGCATAATTTATTTGTCAATCTCAATTTTAAATCTAAGAGTCTTCATTTAAGCACTGTGCTTTCACATGTACAGAGGTATATGAGGGGAATACTAAAAAGCAATGTTTATACTATAGAAACTGCAATAGAATTTGAAGTTTCCCAGCAATATATTTTCAATTCAATGTACACAAAAATGTTAATCTCATATGTAGTAAATAGTTTAAAGTAAATACTTCATAGGTCTAAGTGCTCACACTGCTTAATAAAATGGCTAGTATTTTAATATATTTCTATTTCTTTTTCAAATATATTTTAAAACCCAAACAAATAAAACCAAATTACAACAAGGTGTGATTAAGCAAAGAAAAAAGTGCTATTTTTTCATTTATCATCTATAAAACAAATTTATGACATCGTAAAGAACAATTTAACAACCTAAAAAAGGTTGAAAGGGGAAGAAGAGCCCAAGAAAATAATTTATCAATTTTAGTTATTCAATCTAAGACATTTTCAAAAAGAAAAAATACATCAGAATATGTAATATAAACTCAATAGGCTCTACCCAGGCACCTATTTACTATTTAAATTGTTCCATTTCACAGAGTATGTCTATCCTTCCACTGTGGACAGCCAGGCCTTTGGGAAAGGAGAAGACAAATCCCAGAGCAAAGGCAGCCAGTCAAAGCACCAGAGCACAACAGGTTAAACAGCATGGTCTCCTAGGCTCCGCCTGGTTACAGCTGTATTTAAAATGGTCTTCCTTGGCAGTGCGGGTACAAACGTTACCAAGAACAAATAACACAGTATCAAACTTTTAGCAGAGTAACTTCAGTATTTCAGACATGGATCCATTCCAGTCAACACGCAATGTACAATTCATTCAATTCCTTTTAACTTAGATAATAAACCCCATAAACCTGTTTCCTCATAAGCCTTTCTGTCCATGACCTCAGCAGAGAATTTTTATTTCCTTTACTTGCAAACTGTAAATTCTTCTCAACTCTGAAGCAATTAGTTAATAGAAATGAATTTACAAGAAAGAAGTATTTATTGTTTCCTGAGGAAATTTTTTTAATGGGAAACAATGATCTTCCCTTTGGTATTTAAGCATTCTAAAAAACTATAGTGCAGTTGTAGAAATTTACCATGTAACCAACTATCAGGTTTTAAACAGCATTTGGCTACTTTTTTTAAGTTCAGTCTCTTTAAAGAGACAGTATTCCTGGATCAATAACCCAAGAGGGAACAGTTCTTAAAGGAGTGGTTATCAAGAATCTTTTCTGGCATTTCTTTAAATCCACTCTTTATTATCGATTTTCTATTTCATTTTACTATAAAACCAAATTATTCTGACATAAACCTGGAAGTGACTACAGATGTTAAACAGTACAGGTGGTACTGTCATTAGAGGTATCTAAACAGAGAGTACCTATACTTTCTTACGACAAGCAAATTGTTTGGCTTTTTAAAAACTTTCAAGGATCCACGGGTGCCTCTTCTTGCATTTCCCATTCATTCATGAGGCACAGGCAATATGAAGTCAATAATACTAAATGCTAGATTTCATTGTCCAATGAAGGGAAGGTTTATTAAATAACATCCACTCAAGCCCAATCAGCGAAATATCAGACTCTACTTCCTATTTAGAAAAACATATCCTAGAAGGAATTTGTACACATGCCCTAAAAACTGGACAATCGCCTGATTTTAACTAATATTTTCATTTTTCAATATACTTAGTGCATTTTTTATATTAATTAACATTATTACAGATCAACTCCCACACATGGAACCAGGCAAAGAGGGGATTAAGAAGTCTGGCTTACTTGGTGTACAAATACATCCACTGGGATATCCAAGGGGTTTCCCTCTCGGTTTATCATGGAGATGAATCCGAATCCCATGCGCACATTGAACCACTTACAGTGGCCAGTTCCGTGCAGAACCTGGGATTCCTCCTCGGCCAGCTCAGACAGCTTTTCTGGCTCTTCACCTTTGCTTGCCCCGCCTGACATGGAATAGGACAAAAAGTCGGTTAGCCTGCATTTCTACATTGTGCTCAACGGAAAAAAAAAAAAAATTATTTCTTCTGCTTGTGGGAAGAGGAAGAGAAGCTAGAAAACAAAAAGTTGGTAAATGTTTTCCTTCTTTAAAAAATATCTAAAACGAAAAGGGTTAAAAGCAAAGCCAGGGAGAGGAAGCCACAGCGCTGCATCGCTCACACCAGCTTCCACGTTTCTGCACATCCGCATACTTTTTCATATATCTCCGTTGCTCCTCCGTAACATTCTACAGTTACAGCCTGGGACACTTCACTCACATACTGCTGACCTAATACTATTCCAATTTACACAGAGTAATTTTCCAGCGAGACTGGCTTTTCTAGCAAGCAGGAAGAGAAGAGAAATGCGGAGGAGGGCTGGCTACTGGTCAATGCACAGGCGGCAGACGGGAATCCCGGGTTATTTGCAATGTGCATTCATTCCCCTCCCCCTAACTTTCAATTAAAGTTAGGGTAGAATGGGGGAGGGGGCAGGTGTATAAAAGTTTTCTTGGTCTCACTAACTGAAACTACGCGTAATCACACGCACACAATTCAAACAATAGCCCCCTGAAAGCTTTTCAAGTTGTGAATCGGTGTGGGCGGTACAAAACATTTTGGAGATCTGTAACAATAGGTTTTTGCCGAAGCCCCATGGTACTATGAGGGGGTGGGGAAGTAATGCCCAGTTATTAGGGTAAAGGGGGACAGGAGAGAAGGGGTGAGAAACTGGGTAGTGGGGAGAAGCTGGGGAGAAAAGAAGAAAGAAATCACAGTAAAACAATAGAAAAGAAAATTAACCTTCGGCCATGTTGCCCCACCGGCCCTCAGCTCCAAACTCGAGAGATGAAAACTTTCCCTTCGGACCGGAGTGATCTTCAGCATCCGTCTAACATCTTGATTTTGTGCGATCACAAATTTAGTTCGCATGGTCTAATGTGCTTTCCTTCTTTTGATTTTTTTTTCTCTTCTCTCTCCAGTTTCTGGCCCCCTGAGCACACGTGACTTTGTCAATTACATGCTTTCTTGCTACTAATTTCACCTCGGATCCTTAAGGGGCTGGCAAGAGGAAGAGATAACCAATCGCCATTTCATCTGTGCTGACATCAAAATAATTTATGAATGAACACGGAAAACTCAAACATGTTATCTCAAAGACAATTTGGGACGCTTCTTTATGATTAATCAGAATGCTAATTTTGTACTGTTTAAACACAACGAAGGGTCCTTGTGAATTGCTGGTTTAGAAAAGCGACAGTCGGTATTTGTGCACACGCGTGCTCCACACACAAGCCTCTCTAATCTCATAGGGGGAGCCATTTAAATAAAGCAACTGACGTTATGATTCCCCACACACACACACCCCACAGGCAATCTGCTATTCCCTAGCATCAAACCACCTTAGGGACGTTAATTTAATATTTAATTCATGGAGGAAAATATGTAATTCCTAAGCCCAAATTTTAATTTAATTAACCATTAACTTCAGATATTGGTAACATAAACCTACCAAAAGGCAAAAGCACTCCTAATTCCAATCTGAAATTTTTTCAAATTTAAAATAAAATCCTACTGGAAAAAAAATCGCTACTAATTTCCTATCAAATAATGCTGCTCATTTCAGAATATTTTTGAGAGGTATAGTAAGAAATTGTACTTCACAGGTTTCTCCGCCATCTCTTTCCGGGGGAGGAGATGTGATTAATGACTTCCTAAATAACAGGCCAGTTTTCCAGTCTAACATAGAGTGAACCTCAATCAGTGGTGATTGTTCCCCAAGAGCAGGAGACTCAGGGCGGAGGGGGAGGGGAGAGGCGTGAGGAGGTGAAGAGAATGCGGGAGAGGCTACCGTAGAAGAAAAAAGCCTGCACTGCTGGCGTAGGGAGAAGGCAGGCAGGCACATGGGGAAAGGTAAATCGGTGTAAGATTAACTGGACCCTGACATCTTACAAGTCTACCGCCAGCAAGCAGAACCGTCAAATAAACGAAACTATAACGAGGTGGGCTCCTCCGCCCCTTCTTGTTGGCCCCCCTGCATCAAAACACTATTTGCTTTTCAAACTGGATTTATCGTGTTTATAACAATATTAACCACCTTATTGAATACTTAAAAATATTACATATTATATATTAACTAGAAATGCCTCATTCCTTTAAAATATAAAATGTTACCTTGTTTTGAAACATTATAAGGCTTCCACCAGTCTTTTGCTGCCCCATCCCCCATTTTCTTAAACAAGCAGTTTACAGAAAAACTGTAGATACCACTTCCCTTCTTCAAAGCTACCAGCTGACCCTCCCCCACCATGCCAGCACCCCCTCACCCCATCTCTCCAAGCAAGCCCACATTCTAACAGTGCTTCACACAAACTAAAATGTTGGGATTATGAAAAATCCAAGTACACCTATTAAAATCCCTTCTCATACTGAAAAACTAAAAACAAATTTAAACTAATTGGCTCAGATCTGAAAATAATCAGTGCATAAAGAAATTATTTTCAGCTGTTAGTGATAAATGGTGTCAATCAAAACTGATCAATTTGGAAAGATTTTTTTTTCATCTGTTTCTTTCTTTTATTGTTCTCAGGAAGGAGGCAAGCTTTTATTTATTTTGAGAAGGATAACAATGTGCCAGCTGGTGGAGAGAAAAAAAAAAACTAAAAAATCCAAACGATTTTCCAAGTGTAACAAGTCCCACATTCTGAAGAGGTTGTTTGCTAAAGCATTTACTAAACTCTATTTTAATAACAGAAATAGATTACTACCAAAGTTGTTACAATATATAATTCTGAATGTATTTTTTTTTGTAATTTAAGGAATTACTTTAAAAAATCTACTATCAAATAACCTGAATATATATTCATGTAAATTGGGATAGTGCAAAAGTATCATAAAATTAACAGGCTTGTAAATTTTGGGTTGTTTATGGTAAATTACATTTTATCTACAAGTCTGTTTTATTTGTAAGGGTTTACTAGTAAGAATCAAACAACAATAAGTGGATTCTGAGTCCTTGCCTTCTTAAATTTGACAAATTTCAGATATATTGATAGTATGTATAAAGTAGGAACACCACTGCTGATTTACATTGGATAGTACAGTTATGGGATTCACAGTTGTGCCTGGTTAGGGGCCTCCAGGATTCAAAGCATTAAGGTAGGGTTCACCAGACTGGTCACTGGTGTCAGAGGTTATCAATCCATTCATTTCCTGAGAGGGACATCAGCCTTTCAAGTTATGTAGAAGGCTTTTCCAACTGGGAACCCTGAGAAAATCTCTAAAATTCATTCACAAAGAGTTTAAGGCACAACCATTTACACACCTTGGGGGTGGGGTAAGAGGAGGAAAGAGAGGGAAGAGAAGGCTGGAAAGAAGCAGGAAGGAAGCTGGGAAGGGGGAGAAAAGGAGGAGACACACAATCTCATCAACTCAGGACTCCGGCACTGTCTTTTAAGTAGATTATTCTTGCCTGCCCCTTCCCCAAATCTTTTGAGCCTTTTTATAAACTGACCATAAGCTCTTAAGGCTCAGAATGCTTTTTTCACATAAAATGGTTCTTATGAGTCTCCTACAATGCTTTTCAATTTGTCACCTTCTCAAGTCTTCTGGTTTTAATTTTTTTCTCATTTCCTACTTGTTTTTAGTGCCAGAAAGACCTGCGTTTGACTAAAATGCATGTTTTAAACCTTCAAAAGCCAAATGTTTCACAGCTTGATTTATCATAGCTCTTCCAAAATGTCTTTAAAATTAGCTCAAGTCCTACACTGACTCCTCAACTCAACACAGGCGGGAGGAGATGAAAAGCAATCTATCATGTGTCCTTTGGTTATCACACTTGGGTTTTCCCTTTTAAAGGTGGTACACATTTTCTCATTTGAACCACTCCCCAACACCACAATGCAAGGACCTCCATCCTTGCTCACTGTTAGTCCCTGTGTGACTTCTATGAAAGCATGAGCAGTGCTTTGGTTGTTTTGAAAACTGTGAGGGGCTGTGGCACAGCTGAGACTCTGTCTTGTTCTCTAGTAGGTAAGGAGAGGTCTCCAGCCCTAGCTCAGCAGCTAGCACTTTCTGTGTGGCTCCTGCCCCCAGGGTTCCCAAGCCGACTCCAGGACCAGCCCATCTGCCCTTCCCTTCTTCTTCTTCTTCCAGCAACCTGCCCACCACCTTTCATTCTCCTACCCTTTACTCGTTATGTCTTATTCACCAACTTCCCTCGGGAAATCCAGTCTTCCAAAGAAAGCTGCTGCTGTCTTACGAAGGCACTGTTAAACATTGGTCACTGTGCTCTTCAAAACAAACAGAATCCTTATCTTCACCACTAGGACAAACATTAGCCCCAATCTAGACTTTTTACTTAATTTACGCACGTATCGTTTATAATTTGACCTCTTTATCTATGAGATGCCAGAACATTGTAAATCTAGCCAAGGTCCAGCGGAGACTCAAGAGAAACTCCAAAAGTGACTGCTCCCGCCCTGCCCCCACCGGCCACGCTTAAAACCAGCAAACTGCGAAGCTTGCAGTTGGGAGCTGGCAAGCAGCGAACACACACACACATCCGCAGCGCCTTTCTCATTTGGAAAGCCGAGGGCGAGAGGGACTCCAGGCCTGTGGATTTGGGGAACCCATCTGTTCCGCGTGATCTTTCCCGGGCAGCTTGGGCAAAGGCTATCGACCGGCCCGTCTCGGAAAATCGATCCGATTCCACCCACTCCCTGCATTTCTGTGAAGTGGATTTAAACAGGGAGGCAGAGGAAACCAGCCCCGACTGAGCCTGTCAGCAGAGGCACCCCAGAACCCGAGGGTGTTTGTTTTTGTTTTCAAAAGCAAAATTCCGGTCTCATTCCGTTTTTTCTTTTCTTTTTTTTTTTTTTTAAACTGGAAAAAAAATGTAATTTTTCTTTTTAGAGTTACACACAGTTGTCAAAAATCTCTTAAAATTTTTCTTAAATGCCCTTTGAACTATAGTGCTAGGGGACTATTGTAGAAACAGAGGAACTGGTTACCATAAATCTTAAGATTTTTTTTGCTCAAATTACTTTTATATTTCAAAAACAAGGTATCTTTAAAGGTTTTTGTCAGGTACTTTTGCTGTAAAACAAAATTTAGAACAATAAAATTCGTAAACAGGGCATTATTTTAAAGCCATATTTTATAAAATGTTATTTTGAAAAACTAGCAAAATTCCATTATAGTAACATTTTTCTCTTTCCATAAAAAGAAATAAAAATTGAGTATTGCTTTCGTTGCATTTTCTAAGCTACGTTCAACACTTCCCTGAACTATGTTAGTTAAAATGGTAACTTTTTTTGTGAACAATCCTCTAGTAATAAATAAGCTTTCCATAATTATTCAGAATAGCACAAAAGACTTTAATTTGAAAAAATGATAGGCACTATTTTCCACGTGTTTTACTTGTATATGTATGCTTCAGAATTCAAAGACCATTTTACAGTAAATAGAAATGTCTGAGTCCATAAGATGAAAAACTCAATGTACACATATGCATTCTCCCTCCCCTAGAATCATTTACAGATAACAAATAATCAGCTGAAAAGAGTATGGTCTACCTCTTAGGGTTATCTCACTGTTCCTCTGAAGAGTTCCCCTAGCACAGCAGACACAGGAAGCTGGAGAGAGGGAGGAGTGAGAGATAAGAGGAGAGGGCGGAGGGACGCCAATCCTGGAGAAAACCGTCCAGTCCCACCCAACTGGCAGCCGCTGGTCACTCACTACATAGCTGGGGCTTCAGTTCCCCACCAACAGCGGGAAGTCGGGGTCCCACTGACGGTCAAGCCTGTCTGTTCCAGCCCAGCCAAAGAACAACCTCCCTTCATCTCCAACTCCCTTTTCATCAAGAGGAAACAGACAAGAAACTTTATTGCAGTCATTTAACACACTGGTGTGAACAGTTTTTCCAAACAGAAAAATGCCAGTTTACCTCCAGAAAAACTCCACAATCAATAGTAAGAAGAAAGGAAATGATATATCCAACATTTTGTAGCAAATTTTAATAGTGTTCTTTTTCATGAAACTCACTTAGAGCATCATCAACATGTTAAGTTTTATTCCACAAAAGTAGTGTTTGCCAAAAGGCAGCATTGACTATGGCTTCTCCATTAAATATCTGATCTTTTCTTTCTCTGGTTATACAATCCTGATTAGTAAACTTAATAATAAGATCATTTTATTATGAATCATTATGAATTTTGTGAGTGCCTTCAAAGATACACTAATCTAGGACTCAGTCAGAGCCAGGTGTGGAGCACACACATTTCACCCCAGCACTCATAGCAGAGACATTTCTGTGTGCTCCAGGTCAGCCTCGTCCACTATGCAAGTTTCAGGCCAGGCAGGGCCACATAGTAAGACCCTTCCTCAAAAACAAGACAGGTTTTTATTCATTAGGGAAAATGCCAGAGTACCATACTATTATCAAAAAAGAGTATTACTGAAAAAAAATGTAAGAAAATAAAATTCCATATCTTAAGTCTGGGTTTAACTTCAACCAATTTCATTTTACAATAGGATAATAACCAGATTGTTATTATTATGAATATTCATTATTCAGAATAATAACAATATTATTAATATTATTATTATTATGGTAGTTATACGTATAGAGCAAAATAAATGAAGCTCCCTGGATTAATGAAATGAAACTTCCTCAGAAAGTCTACTTTACATACAATGAATTATTTGAAAACACTACCATAGCTGAACTTCAATTCAACAGATATTTGTTAGCACCTATTGGGAATCACAGAAAAGAATAAGCAATGGATATGTCTCCATTAGTGTTTAAGTATGTTATCTGTCTTGCTCAAGTTATGGAGAAAAAAATCCCCAAACCAAACACTGTCAAACAGAAGGTAGGTAAACAGAACATGCCACCCACACAGCTGGGGTAAGAAGAACAGTTGAAAGATGGAATATTCTGGATAGAGTATACAGGATATGATGCCAATTTTGCCCAAGTGGAAAAATCCTTAGGGTTGGTCAAGCCCTCTCATACTCTACCGATCGTTCAAGGCATTAGGTTAAATAAAACATTTAACTTAAAAACAAACTAACCTGGGGCTGACGGAACCCGGTTGAACGACCTCATCGTCTTCTGAAGAACCTAAAATCAGAGAGCTCAAGTCAGTACTACAGCAGCCGCCTGTCCTGCGTCTGCAACTTAACGACTCATTAGGAAGAATAAATGACGCTGTTTTGACTTTGTGAGCTCACCTACAAACTGGTCTTTACAAAATCACCTAGCTAACTTAGATAACCACTTGCCATAAACTTATCTGTAAACATCTATCAAGGGACACTGGCTTAAAAAAATAAAACAAGAACATTCAGTTGTAATAATCACAATTTAATTAACGTAGCTTTAAATTTTCTGTTTGGTTTTGGTTTTCTGAGACAGGGTTTCCCTGACCATCCTGACATTCTCTTTGTAGACCAGGCTGACATCAAACTCGGAGAGATCCGCCTGCCTTTGCCTCCCAGGTGCTGGGATTAAAGGTGTAAGCACTCGCAATTATTCAGTTAAAAATCTACCTAAGCTACAATACCATGCTTCTTGATAAATTTGACTATCTATTTAGATATATTTTAGAAGATAATCATAAATTAATTATGTTCCGAAACTAATTATAACCCTACACCACTGACTACTAGATCTGCTGTTACATGCAAACACTGTTTTTCCTAATTTTTTGAGATAGGGTCTCAACTATGTAGCCCAGGATAGCCTTAAACACAGAGCAATCTTTTTACCTCAGTCTCTCAAATCCTAGGATTACAGGCAAATTCTGGGATTATAGGCATGACCCACTGTGCCTAGCTTCAAATACTTTTGGGTGGGTGCAACAAGGTCTCTATAGCCCCAGCTGTCTTTGCCCTTGTAGACTAGGCTGTGCTTGTACTCAGAGATCTGTCTGCCTCTGGAGTATTGGGTGCCAACACACCCAACTTTCAAATACATTTCAAAGATAAAATTACTTGAATAGCAATATATTTTAATTAATAATTAACTATATTTAAAGACATCAAATACATATTAACCCAAAAATTTTCATTTTAAAAATCTAAGTATTAAGTCAGGTGTGGTGGCACACACCTTTAATCGCAGTACTCCAGATGCAGAGGCAGGCAGATCTGAGTTCGAGACCAGCCTGGTCTGTAGAACAATTTCTAAGACAGCCAGGGCTACACAGAGAAACCCTGCCTTGAAAAACCAATAGATAGATACATAGACAGACGGACGAATGGATAGATGGAAATAAAAATCTAAGTGTTGATGTTTCTAGCATAGTTGTTAACATACGCTACAACACAATGAAATTTGTAATGAACAGGCCACACAAGGAACAGCACTCAGAAGAGAAAACCCTGTTGGCCACTGAGTTGGCATTTAGTTACTAAAGTCTGAACAACAGATTGGTTTGAACATACATCTAGTCACCTAATACATTCAATGTTTGTCTTCCCTTAACTAAGTTTTAGACTCTGTATCTGCTATATATTCACAGACAGACAGACAGACAGACAGATAGACACACACACACACACACACACACACACACACACACACACACCTTATTAGGTGCAAATAATTTAGCTGCAATCTAATGTTTTCTCAAAAGGTAAGAAGGCTTTCCCAGGTAGTGAGTTCCACTGTGTTGACTCTGGGGTTTTTTATTCATTCATTCATTCATTCATTCATTCATTTTGTGTGTGTGGGGGGGGGTTTGTTTTTTGTTTTTTTAAAGAACAAGCCAAATAACATTTTAAAATAATAAAAGAACACAAACAAAAAGCACATGAACTTCCGTACATTAACTCCTTCAGTTATCCTGTGTTTACAACAAAAATAAGATAATGACAGGCTGTAACTTTAGCAAACTTCAGTAAATATTATTCAAATAAGCTCTCTTTTACATATCCCAAGTCTTTGTTTTGCTCAGCTGAGTTATATGTATTATCTCGGTAAAACCTTGGCTTACACTTTTGACAACCACAGCATATACTTAGTCCCTCTATCTGTTTATTCTCATAAAAAAGTTCAAATAAGCATATTTTAACAATGTGCAAATATAATGAATGAGGTTAATTTTTTTAAACTTTAAAATAATTTGGAGAAATTATAAATGTCAGGTTTAATAAAGTCAAAATCATTATCACAGAACTGGCTAGATACTGTTCTTTAATTCAGGAGTTGTAACAATAGCCAGGCACTCAGGATGCTGACCTGGGAGGACCTTGATTTCGATTTCGAGGCCAGCACAAACAAGACCATATTTTTCTTTTTATGTATGTGTCTGCATGTAGGTATGCACATTTGCATGCAGGATCCCAAAGTGGCAGAAGATGGTGTCAGGCTCCTGGAGCTAGAGTTACAGGCAGTTATGAACTGCAAGGCATGAATGAGAGAGAGAGAGAGATGGAGAGAGGGAGAGAGACAGAGACCAGAGCACCAGGTATGGTGCCCAGTGCCTTAATCTCAGCACTTAGAATGCAGAAGCAAGGAGATCTCTGTAAATTCAAGGCCAGCCTGGTCTGCACAGCCAGCTTCAGGCCAGTCAAGGTTACATTTGAGACTCTGTGTCAAAAACAAATTTCCCCTGCCTCCCTCCCTTCCTCCTTCCCTCCCTCTCTCTCTCTCTTTCTTTCTTTCTTTTTTTCCCTAAGATTGGGTTTCTCTGTGTAACCCTGGCCATCCTGGAACTTGCTCTGTAGACCAGGCTGGTCTTGAACTCACAGAGATCTGCCTGCCATTGCCTTATGAGTGCTGGAATTAAAGATGTGTGCCACTACTGCCTGGCTCAAAAATTCTTCATTATAAAGGGAAGATCCAGATTTCAAAGTATCCAAGAAGCAGGGAAAAAAGCCAAGCAACTTGAATAATACCCAGATATTTCAATTATCAACTGAATTTCATAATAATTTTCAATTATACAAACTCATGTAAGATATTTTGGATTATTAGGTTCTTACATTAGCATTCTTTTCAACAGAAAAATAAAATGGAATTATTACACAAAATTCATATATTTGACTAATGCTTGGGTCTTGTTTGTCTGCTGTACTAGAACCAGGACCTTGAACAAGGCACTGCATAAACCTACACGCTCACAGAGGTTTATATGTCTTCAATTTTTCTATTTTCCTTTCTTTCCTTTGGTTTTTGAAGACAGGATATCACTCTGTAGTTCAGGCTAGCTCCAAACTTGCTATCCTCTTGACTCAGCCACTCTGCTGGGATTACAAATATGTCATACCATTTTTCCAAATTAAAAGTTAGTAAATAGGGGACTGGAGAGATAGCTCAGCGGTAAAGAGCCCTGGCTGCTCTTCCAGAGGATCCGGGGTTCAACTCCCAGCACCCTTATGGCAGCTCACAACTGTCTGTAACTCAAGTTTCAGGGGACCCAAAACTTCCCATGGCAAAATACTAATGCACATTAAAAAACAAAAGTTAGTAATAGAATTAAGTTTAAAAATGGATTATAATCAATCCATATACTATTTACTTAATGACTACTGTTGGAATTAGATAGGTAAATATTATATGCAATTATTTAAAATTTATTTCCAGCAGGGTGGTGGTGACACACGCCTTTAATCCCAGCAACTGGGAGGCAGAGGCAGGTGGATCTCTGAGTTGAAGGCCAGCCTGGTCTACAGAGCAAGTTCCAGGAAAGCCAGGGCAACAACCTGTCTTGAAAAATCAAAACTAAATAAATAAAATGCATTTTCAACAGAAAATAAGTATTTAAATGTATACATATATCAGTAGTACAAAAAACAGTACTTATATTTTATATATGGGCATTTTTATTTAATATTATTCTGGTTTTCCTAAAATACTTCATGTAACACTCATTAATTTTTATTAAAATTAAATTAAAACCAAACTCTTGGAATTTATTTCTCTGTCGTCTCACTGGACTACACTCTGTTCACCATTTAGCGCTCCACTTGCGGCTCTTCTTTATACTTTTTACCGAGTACAATGCTTCTACCATGTAATAATGGTTTGTAATTTACTGGAATAGCCTTGTGAAAAGATGTTCTTTCTCCCAACTTCACTGGGTTCTATGGCAGAAGAGATTGTAGTATACTTAGATCATTATGATTATCCTGTATTTATTTTTTCTTTTCTTTCTTTCTTTCTTTTTTTTTTTTTTTTTTTTTGGTTTTTCGAGACAGGGTTTCTCTGTAGCCATGGCTTGGCTAGCTGGCCTGGAACTTACTCTGTAGACCACGCTAACCTCAAACTCATTGAGATCTGCTTGCCTTGCCTTCCAAATGATGGGATTAAAGGCACGTCCCACCACTACCCAGCTTTGAAACATATTTTAAAAAATAATTCCTGTGGCCAGGTGGCAGTGGCCCCATGCTTTTAATCCCAGCTCTCGGGAGACAAAGGCAGTTAGATTTCTATGAGTTCGAGGCCAGCCTGGTCTACAGAGCTAGTTCCAGAACAGCCACAGCTACCCAAAGAAACCCTGTCTCAAAATACTAAAAAAAGAAAAAGAATTCTCTAGGCTTTTATGACAGGAAAAAAAAAAATCTTTTCATAACAAAGTGAATTGATTATTGAGTACTGAACCTATAAAGTACATATATAATTTCAATTTTAGTTTATTTTAAATATATAGGGCCTGAGAATGTAGCTTAGATGGTACTTTGCCTAGCATGTATGAGCTCCTGAGTTCAATCCAGAGCATGATATACATACAGATACAGACAGACATACACACATATATGCACGAACACACATCACTTGTAAGTAACTACCTTACTTACAATCACTATATATTACAAATATTTCTAAACTTCATGTTTTTCATTGAAGTATAGAAAAATATTTATATGTTAAAATCCACTATGGTAATTAACTGCATAGGAAAATGATTCTTACTTTGAATTAAGTCATTCATTCAAACACTGACAAACTGTTAAGCCTACAAAACTGAGTAATGAATTTAAAAAATACTAGTATATAACATACTATTCTTAATTTTGTTTGTAACTTTTATTTCTAATATCAATAAAAGGGAAGCTAGCTTTATGTCAGCAAAAAGCAATTTAGCAATCAAGAATAATATTCACCATAGAAGGATTATTCCACAATTCCCCAACCTTTTTAGAGATATTAGATATTTTTAATTATCGGTACTGACTAAACTGATATAAAGATAATGACTTAATAAATATTCAACCTACAGCTTACAGCAAAAATTAGCCTATTTACAATACATCTTCAATTTACTATATCAAATACATTTCTGGAAAGCAAAATAGACAACACTGTACAATGTATTCTTTTTTTTTTCTTTTTTGGTTTTTTGAGACAGGGTTTCCCTGTGTAACAGCCCTGGCCTGGCTGGCCTGGAACTAGCTCTGTAGACCAGGCTGGCCTGGAACTCACAGAGATCCGTCTGCCTAAATAAAGCACAATACTTACTTACACTAACAGTAACTTAAAATATAACATACACATATAAGCAAAATATTAGATGTACAATGATGAATTTTATCTTAAACTATGCTTTTAAAATGTTTGATAAAATCATATTGTAATTATTTGTTACAAATTTTGTTAGCTGACTAAATTCAAATCTTACCTAAAATCAGAATAAATTACCTTGTAACTCAACTAAATAAACTACTATAATTTTAGCAATAACTGGACAAATTATTTATGTTGTATCTCAATCATACAAAGGTAAAGACTTTAAATAACTTTGTAAAAATGAAACACAAATACATGCAATTTTACAGTTTAAAAAAATCTTAGGTTACTGAAATTTTAAGATGAGAATGTTATGAAACATTAAAAAATTAAGATAAGAACAGAGAAGCCAGGCATGGTGTCCCACGCCTTTAATCCTAGCACTTAGGAGGCAGAGGCAGGTGGATCTCAGTTCGAGGCCAACCTGGTCTACAAAGGGAGTTCCAGGACAGCCAGAGCTGTTACACAGAGAAACCCTGTCTCAAACCCCCCCCCCAAAAAAAAAAGAAAAAAAAAAAGAATTTTATGTTAGGTTGGAAAAAAAATCAGTCAAAAATTAATTATTGCCAGGCGGCAGTGGCGCATGCCTTTAATCCCAGCACTTGGGAGGCAGAGCCAGGTGGATCTCTGTGAGATCAAAGCCAGCCTGGTCTACAGAGCAAGAGCAAGATCCAGGACAGGCACCAAAACAACACAGAGAAACCCTGTCTTGAAAAACCAAAGAAAAAATAATAATTTTTTTTTATGTACAAAGTATCCAAGTTAACTTATAACACATTATAAGAGGGCAATATTCATAATATTGCTGAATCAGAAAGATTAATAACTTTTTAGTCAGTTTGCAATCTGAAATTTTACTGGCTTCATGTCTACCAACTCTTCATACGCTCTAAATAAATAATTTATTCTAGAAAATAAAAGCTTCAGTCAACCAGCATACTGTCAGGACTATGTGAAGGTAAAGATCATGGAACAAATGTTAACTGCTAAACACAACTCTTTAAATTTAAACAGTACAGTTGAGTTACAATACAAATAAGATATAGCATAATGGTTTTTCTAATGCAAATGTTTACTTTCTAACAGATGAAATAATGGTTTCATATAACTAAATTCAGTCACATTGAAGAGTAGAAAAATTGGCAAAATTTGTTGTAGATCAAAGAGAAAAATCAAACAGTGGCAAACTTTCCATCTTTATAAAGCTAACCACAAGATTTTTAAAGGCCCCAGCATAACTTTAAAATCACTTCTTATGGAGTAAACGAAGTGATTCCAAGTAATACCGAAAGGTTCTACTTAATTACAATGTTAACAACATTTTATTTGACATATTTTTAGTTTTAATACACATTGTTAATGCTTAAATTTTTATATTGCCAGAGACAGAATTAAACAAATACCAGAACTTTTAGCACATTCCAAATAGTTTGAATACACATCTTTAAAAACATTCTAATATAACAAAAACAATGCTTGCAATTACGAGACTGACAATGACCTAATGTAATAATGTCATGTTATATAAAAATCAATAGCATTTTACTTAAGAGGGTGAAACAAGGACTATTTTTTTTTTCATTTATAGATTTCTTTTCTAAAATTTTAAATCTACTCAAAAGATATTTTTAACCCTCACATGTAGTCTAAAATATTGTAATTGAAATGTTTTCAAAGAATTTAAGCCACTGTTGCATAAAGGGATTATCTGAAGAACAAAAAAGGAGCATTGCAGCTCTGGCATTCATTAACATGTAAAACAAAACAAAACAAAACAAACAACAACAACAACATAAACACAGATTTGAAATATCTGAACAATTTGAGCCCCATTCTTCCATCATTAGAACTAGTCATTCAACACTAGATCTTCTTTCTATATAAGTAAGCTTTTGTTCAAACATGGAAAAAAAACCTAGAAATTGAATTGCTTAAAAAGAGCTCCATGCCCTTTGTCCTGGTTTGTCACCTCTGGCCCTTAATCTGATGATCCTGCATATCAATCCATTCTATTTTTAGAAACTAATGTCAAAGTTCTACACTTAAAATAGTACTTCTCTTGCTAAAACAGTCAGTGTGTTCATGAACACACTCCTCTTTAGATACTTTCTACAGTCCATTCCCTCTGACTGTTTACATCGATTTCTCTGTCCCACAATGCATCAATCACTGTAAGCTCTCAGACCCTGATGCTTGTCAAACAACAGAAAATTAATTTCTTCAAAGTGCTAATTTAAGACTATTTCAAAATTTCTATCCTTTTGGAAACTGCTCATACTACTATTTTTAAGTAGAATTTATTTCACGTGTAGTTTATAATTTGGTGTTTGGTAACTACACATTTTGATACTGATTTTGATGGTGTTAAAATGTAAACCTCAATCAAAACTTGTAAATAAAAATTCGTTCATATATAATCTTGCACTTCCATCAACTAAAATCACAATTTTTTAGCTAATTCACTGGCTTATTTCTGTAACAGGAAGTAGCAGCTTTCAAAGAATGAGAAAACCTCTAGCTTTGATCTTATTGAGTTCACACATATTACTCAAAATCAATGCTGAACAGTAAATTAATATACTTTGGGGATAACATTTCTTTATCACATCTTCTGCATGAGTACAATACAACTGGGTGAAAAATTAATTAAATGAAATTGCACATAAAAGACACACTGACTAAGCTCTACTTAAATCTCCATACAGTTTCTGTGTACAGTTTTCAGTTAGACTGAGTAGGGACAACATGGCTGTCCTGATTCAGCACTGTGGTCAGCGACTTGGTGGAGCCGTCCTGCCAGAGAATTCAGCGTACAGTTAAGCATGTACATGGTAAATTCTCAAGCCAATGTAATCCTATAAATCATATTTCCAGATCTGTATGAACAAATCAATCCTAAGTATCTGGATATAAATAATTTCCATTGTTCTGCTGGGCAAGCTAGACATTCTTGCTTACCTTGGAATTCATCAAAAACAATGATTGTTTATAAAGAAAATACATTACTTTTGAAGGGCAAGAAAGTCAGGACTGGTTCTAAAGCATTTAAATACAACATCTTTAACCACTTAGCAATTTTAAAACAAAAAAAGAAATTTTAAATAGACAAAATAAGCCTTTGCTTAATGAAATATTTTAATGTTCCTTTCATGATCAGTAGCTTTAATTACTTCTAAGTTGACCATCTCCATATTCTTATTTTTCTTTTATCGTAATCAACTATAAATTATGATGTTTATAAATCATCTCCTGATCAGAGCTTTGGAAAATGTGGTATCACTTCAATTATTTTAAAGACACCAGTCCCTGTATCTAAAGAATGCCATGGACAGATCTTTTATTTGGGAGCACATTTTCTCCTCTAGGAATTTTAAAGTATTATAGCAATGTGTTACAATGACAAGATCAGATACTAATCATTATTAAGGTGTCAAACGGATAAGACACACCTACCTCTTCTTTCATTAGGACAACACAAAAATAAAACTTTCTACCTACTGTATTTACTCAAAGTTTGGTGGGTTTGGGAACTTACATGTGCAACACCCTTTAAAATGAGTCATTCTGAAAACGAAGCATAAGTGTTTCAAATCTCAGTTTGCTTCATTTACAAAGACCCCAGCCCAGTAAACTTTTGTGTATTGAACTCATGTTTAATTTCACAACAAATTTTCATTCTTTCTCAAAGAAATTTGGTCACAGAACATATATAAAAATATATCCCTCTATTATTTGAAAAGGGTAAATGGTAATATAATCACCAGATCATGTAGTTTCAAATCTATTGCAAAGTATATATAAACAGATCGTTCTTATCAGCAATGTGCACTAAATATATTTAATTCCTTAAACACTTAAGCTATTTCATTATCAAAACACAATCAGCTGATCCTACGTGCAAATTTGGAAGGTCTAAAACTCCTTACTCATGGGAATCTTCCCCTTCCTCTTGTGCTAGAAAAAAAGCCCATGGCAGTTTAATTCCTAAAGGTCTTTCAGAAACCAGGCACATTAGACTTCAGTAGTTCCCACACATAAAGATAAGTCAATTTAATATTTAATAAAAAAAATAAGTATTTCTTTGAGAACTGTCCTCAAGATGAACAAGGATCATATTACTAATTTAAATGGAGAAATGATTGTTACATCATATTCTTTCGTTAACTTAGACTAATTCAGGTCCACTATCAAATCTACTCAAATGCACAACAGGAAGATGTCATCTCATAAATTTACAAAAAGTGGCACACATTTCCAATAACTCAATTTTA